>NW_024704748.1:1788877-1846521 GCF_018977255.1 Callorhinchus milii | reverse complement strand
AATCCGGGACAAAATAAATTTTCACTTAGAAAACGATGGGTTAATAAAGGACAGCCAACACGGGTTTGTTAAAGGTAAGTCATGTCTAACAAACCTGATAGAGTTTTTTGATGAAGTAATGGAGAGGGTGGATGAAGGTAGTGCAGTTGATGTAGTTTATATGGATTTTCAAAAGGCGTTTAATAAAGTGTCACATAAGAGACTTGTCAGCAAAATAGGAGCCCACGGTATTGGAGGGTCAGTACAATTTCCAAGTTTGCAGATGATACTAAGTTAGGAAAAGTAGTAAAGAGTGAGGAGGATAGCAGCAGACTGCAAATGGACACACAGACTGGTAACATGGGCAGACACGTGGCAGATGAAGTTTAATGTGGAGAAATGCAAAGTGATGCATTTTGAGAGGAAGAATGAGGAGAGGCAATATAAGCTGATGGGACAATCTTAAAGGGGGTGAAGGAACAGAGAGACCTGGGGTTCATATAAGTAAATCTTTGAAGGTGGCCGGACAGGCAGATAAAGCTGTTAAAAAAGCCTACGGGATACCAGGCTTTATAAATAGAGCATAGAGTACAAAAGTCAGGAAGTTATGATTAACCTTTATATAAACACTGGTTAGGCCTCAGCGAGAGACTGTGTTCAGTTCTGGGCCCCACACGTTAGGAAGGATGTCAAGGCATTGGAGAGGGAGCAAAGGAGATTGACCAGGATGGTACCAGGAATGAGGGACTTCAGTTATCAGAGGAGGTAGAGAAGCCGGGATTATTCTCCTTGGAGCAGAGAAGGTTAAGAGGAGACTTAATAGAAGTTTTCAAAATTATGAGGGGAATTGATAGGGTGAACAAGGAGAAACTATTTCACTGGGTGGGTCGGTAACCCGAGGACACTAATTTAAAATAGTTGTTAAAAGTAACAGAGGAGAGGTGAGGAGAAATTTTTTCACACACCGAGTTGTTTGGATCTGGAATGCATTGCCTGAAAGGCTGGGGGAAGCCAATTCGATAACAACTTTTAAGAGAGAAGTAGATCATTATTTGGGGAGGACAAGTTTGCAGGGCTGTGGGGAGAGCGCGGGGGAGTGGGGTTGATCAGGGATATGGGGAGAGAGCGGGGGAGTGGGGTTGATCAGGGATATGGGGAGAGAGCAGGGGAGTGGGGTTGATTTGGAAGCTTTTTTCAAAGACACGATGGGCTGAATGGCCTCCTTCTGTGCTGTATAATTCTATGATTGTACAGACCACACATAAACCCATTTTAGGACTATTGTGATCAGTTTTGTCCGCACTGCCTTTTAAAAGGCCAATGGGAGTCGGTTTAGATAAGAACAAAGATGATTTCAGGACTTAGGTTTCTTTGTAACGAGAAAAGACTAACGAAGCTGAAAGTGTTCTCATTAAGAAAAAATATAGGGGAGAAAACTACATCAGGTGGAGGCTTATATACCGTGAGACAGAACTAGAAGGTCAAGTGGGACGAGCAATTATGTGGTGTCTTCCTCTCTCCTCCCATTTCCCCCCACACACCCAACCCAGATAGTGGATAAAATGCAAAAAATACTGCATTTGCTGGAAATCTGAAACAAAAACAGAAGTGGCTGGGAACACTCAGCAGGTCAGGCAGCATCTATGCGGAAAGGAAAGTGAGTCAACGTTTCCAGGCCAAGACCCTTCATCAGAACATATAGGATATAAGTCTCGACCTAAAAAATGGTCAATATTGCGTCAAATAACTCCTGAAAAAAATGCCCTGGATAAGCAACTATTTGTGAGGAGTATTGAAGGATATAGGGGATAGGAGAAGATTTACTGGAACAAAAGAAGCACGGTGATTTCTGAGCTCTGCGGAAGGACTATTTCTGTGAAGGAAAGTAGGCCAAGTTTCAACATGGAGATGGGGAAATGAATGTTATTGTAATTTTTTTGTTGTTGGATCACCTTTTGGGATCGAGCAGGTATCCTTACAGAAATTTCCCTGCCGCTCTTACAATGCCATCGTTTGCAATAGATCCGACACGTTTCTTTCAAGGGGGAATAATTGAAATCCAGCAGCAGTATACTACTACCATTAATAATCCTTGCCTTATTTGATACAGCGCCTTATCACATCTTCGAGACATCTCAAAGCGCTTCACAGAAGATACTGTAAAGTAAATTGGCTGTTTATGTGTGGGCAAATCTCGGAAGCCAATTGCGCACAGCAGTGCCCCACAAACAGCCGTGGATTTATTGACTTTTTTTAAATTTTTTTGAAGGAATTATTACCCCCCGTGGAAAACGATCTGCCAATCAACTAACAACCGAGTTCCTACTGACTGCTAGGTAAACAGAGGCGTGTGGAGTAAGGAAACTTGCCCAGTGTTTCGCCCTGTCAGGAATCGAATGCAGGTTTGCGAGACGAGTGCTCTAACCACTGAACTACAGGACCCCACAAAGACTGGCATCCTACCAAAAAGATGAAACTCCCATTGACATGGATTGAACGGTGAAGGATCTGAACTGTGATTGTTTGCATTACTAACGAGAACTGAAATTCCACTTGGTTTTACCACGTAGGACCCTTTTGTCTTAAAATCGAAGATTGCAGAGAATTGTCAGTCTTAAGACAGTTTGCAAGCCGTTTCTCTGTGGTTCTTAAACCGGTTTCCAAATTAAGACTGAATTTAAGAATTTTCCACAATTCTGAGCAGTATTAAACTTTAAATTGAAATAGATTTAAGACTAGGTGAAATTTCAGATTGGTGGTATATTGAATCAGCACATAAGTAATCCAAAAATACAGATATAATCATCTGGTCCTAAAACTGCTTTTATCTGCAAACAAATGTAAAATAAATTGAACAAATAAATAGGAAATGGGACCCAGAATATGCGCTGACATAAGCAACATGCAATGACTATGTACTGAAGATGTAGGAAAACCTTACTTGCTTCTCAGAAATAATACCAAATAATACATAATCACAAATTACGTAATGTAAAGATAATGTGTTTACAGACTATTTCACAGCACACATGGGCTTTTCAAAAATCTTAAAAGGTCTCTTTATTTAAGCTAAATTAAGAAAAATGACTGCTGCAGTGAGATATGATTGCCTGGTTCTTAATCTTTGACATCGAAAGCATTCCTCAAGCAAAACTGCAATAATATCGACCTTGTAGTACCATAACCGAAATTTATGAACTGTAAGTTATGACAGATCATATTTTTGGAGCTTATCTCCACATGCAAACCGGACTACGTCAAACTTATTGCTATATCCCGTGAATATATATATGACCCATTCATTTCTCTATTGTGACATAAATAACATTGTATTTTCAGTTCCTACTTCAATAAAAATGCACCTCATAAACCTGTATGATGCAGGTTGTCCACTAATAGACCATGAACGGTTGGTGTATTCCAGACTCGTTCAGGAAACAGGTTATTTAAATATCTGTGTTGTCTGGTCTGTCTCTGAGCNAAAAAAAATGTTATAAAATAAAATCTGTCAAACACAGTACTGGTTAATAATTAATCTTTCTATTGCACTTAGACGTGAGTTCAGGGGTCTCATTGATGGCACTTTCTTGAGCTGAACTGGGCTTAAGGCCCTATGATCGCTCCTTCAAGGGTTAAATACATTGACTGCATTTTTGACACAACACTGCCAGTTTTCTGCTCTGTAGCTAGCGATCACCGCAACATATGGTTGCTAAGAACGAAAAAGCATGTTTTAAAAAGCACGCAAAACACAAAGGGAAATGTGGAAAATAATGAAACGTTGCTCACTCCCAGATAATCCACTGCCTGCTGTTACAGTGAACCAGTGACGCAATGTTCCAGCTTCAATCCCAATCTGTGCTGAGTGGCAGATTTCAGACAGGGTGGCAATGAGAGAGGTCCTAAAACCCGAGGTTACCTGAAAAGGTGGTAATAATAATAATAATCCTTGCATTTGATATAGCGCTTTTCACTTCGGGAGGACCTTCCAAAGCGCTTCACAGAACACACTGTAAATTGACTGTATATTTGTGGGCGAACGCGGCAGCCAATTGCGCACAGCAATGTCCCACAAACAGTCATGGATTGAAAATGACCAATTTATCATTGTTTTTTGATTTGGAGGGAGTATTAGACTCTGTGTGGAGTAAGGAAACTTGCCCAAGGTTTCGCCCTCTGCCTGGAATTCAACCCAGGTGTCTCACTTGCAAAGCGAGTGCTCTAACCACTGAGCTACAGGACTCCATGAGGCCACTGGACTCATTTAAAAATCTGCAATGGAAAGATAGTCAAGCTGTATATTTTTCTTGAGGGGAGGGAAAAAGATCTAATGGGCTAAATGTATACCTCTCCCGCGAATGTTTTGGATTGAATGCTGTGCTTTTCCATCATGCTTTTTTGTCACTTTGCTTTGCAAATATCGGAACAATGGAAAGCAGCCATTAAACTAAATAGTCTGTGTTATTTGAAGATTCAGACGCATGCAACCCAAATGTGTGTGAATTTGGTAAAAACAAGTTTTCAAAGCGTTCTGCTTGTTAAAATACCTGTACTGAAGTGTGCAGGTGCTAATTGAGGAGCATGGCATGACCTTGAGCTTTCTCAAGGCAACCGTGCAATCAGAGTTGAAATATCTTAGATCTTTTTTAATGTGCACGACATTACTGTCTTTCCTCTTGACAGTGCCCCAGAGACAAAGGGATTTATTCAAATAAGAACATTTGTATTCACCAACACATTCAACCTGGGGAGGTATAATCACGGTATTAGCTTATCAATTGACTTTTTTTGGGAGAGGGGGCGGTGATACTTCCAGCAATACCACCACACAATCGTTTATAATACGCTCTAACGTACAAAGATGATAACTCGGAAGAAACATGGATGAAGATATAATTTACAAGGCACACTCGAACGCTTGAACATTACTTCTGGCTGAGGTGGCAAAAATGGAGCTGCAAATGCGATGCTTGCAACTGGAGATGCACAGTGCTCACGAACATTAAACTGCGGCCATAACCACAAAGGCTTCAAACAGATTCGCAGGATTATGCAGTCTGATGAGATTTTACCTCTACTGTACTTTCAGAAAATGCACTGGGAACCTTATCATTCTACCAGCAGACATGGTTATGTTACTGGAAAAGTGATTTCGATTTGTATTGCTAATATAAGATCTGCCTCTCACTTCCTCATTGACCTCTTATATTGATGACCCTCCAAGGCTTCCTGGTTCCAAATCTATTTCCGTGCCAAAGATTCAGCTACATACGATGCCTTCAGTTGTGTGAAATAAAAACAGTACGGGGTACAGTTCATTTTTCTGGTTGAATAGGAGCCATTTCACATGAATAGAAGTAAACAAACCACTAAATAAATTACAATAAGATATACAATGACATTTAGACGGCGCCTTTCACGTCGGGAGGATATCCCAAGGCGCTGGACAGTCTGGGATTTGGACCTGAGCTGGGGGGGCGGTGGGGGTTTGGGATCAGGGAGGATCGGAGGGTGGCCGAAGATGCAGTCAAAGAGGAGGGTCTTGAGATACGCCTTGAAGGAGGCAAGGGAGGGAGACGCAGGGAATGTGGGATGGAGTTCCAAAGGGTGGGGGCAGAGATGCTGAAGGGTGGGGGCAGAGTTGGGCGGAGGACATGGAGCGGATGAAACAAATACTTTGTTCTGTTGTTTTTGCCTGATTATATTAGTTACCTGCAAGACCTATTTTATTTCACAAACAAGACTATTCTAACAACTTGCACTTAATATAATGCCCTTCAAGCAGTGTTGGGACCTGTCACCGAGCCAGGGGAAGGGTGGGAGGTGACCTTAAGTATGGGCAAAGGGGAAGGTCTGATCTGAAAATAGTGGATGAAATGGAGTTATTGTTCCCAACGTTGTAGGAGTGTAGAATTAACACACATGACTGAAAGAACAACGTCAGGGAATTACCTTGTTGTAACTGCAGTTGTTTCTGGCTCGATCACACAGCTGGATATTGTGACTTCCGCAATCAGTGGAGTCCTGTAGCTCAGTGGTTAGAGCACTCGCTTCGCAAGTGAGAGACCTGAGTTCAATCCCAGGCAGAGGGTGAAACCTTGGGCAAGTTTCCTTACTCCACACAGAGCCTAATAATAATCCCTCCAAAACCAAAAACAATAATAAATTGGTCATTTTCAATCTACGACTGTTTGTGGGACATTGCTGTGCGCAATTGGCTGCTGCGTTCGCCCACAAATGTACAGTCAATTCACTTGACAGTATATTCTGTGAAGCGCTTTGGGACGTCCTCCCGACGTGAAAAGCGCTATATCAAATGCAAGGATTATTATTATTATTATTATCAAGTTTCTTAATATTTCTAAAAACGGATCTGGCCCCTTTTACATCAGGAGGATGCTTCAAAATGCTTTACGAAGCACTTTGAGATGCCTCGAAGACACGATGAGTCACTATATCAAATGCAAGGATTATTATGATTATTATTTACAGGATATACTGTGAAGTGTAGTGACCGTGTGTTTTGTAGGCAAACTTGGTAGCCAATATGCACCCAAACAACCATGAATGATTGATTTAATCTGGGGAACTGTTGTCCAGGACATTGGGTGAAACTCCCTTCTTTTTCAAATAGTGTTCTGAGATCTTTAACAACAACAACAACAAAATTAAATTTATAGAGCGCCTTTCACGTCAGGAGGACATCCCAAAGCCAGGTGTCAGGGGGAGCATGTAGAGGGTGAAGAGGAGGGGACCGAGGACAGAGCCCTGAGGAACACTGCACGAGATGGTGCGGGGGCTGGAGGAGAAGCCGTTTGCTTCAATGAAGTGGAGGCGGTGTGAAAGGTAGGACCTGAACCAGTCAAGGACAGAAACTTGGAGGTTGAGGTGGGAGGAGAGGCGGTGAAGGAGGATTGGATGATCCACAGCCAAAAGCAGTGGAGAGGTCGAGGAGGGACGAGGAGGCAGAGGGAGCCCTGGTCACAGATGGTCAGGATGCCATTTGCGACCTTGCCCAGAGCTGTGGGCAGCACGGAAACCCGATTAGAGGGGCTCATGGAGGGAGTGGGAGGAGAGGAAAGAGTGAAGTTGGGAGGCAATGGCTCTCTCAAGAACCTTGGATAGGAAAGGGGGGTTTGAGATAGGTCGGTAGATAACATCCCCCTGAACAAGCATACAAGACCTCTGTTTAACTTCTCATTCATAGGACAGCACCTTCAACAATGCAGAGTACCCCCAGCATTGACTAGAAGGTCAGCCTAGACTATGGGCTCAAGTCCTGAAAGGGAGGCATCCTGATTTGCACCATCACACAAATAGCTTTCAGTATCGCTAGTTTCAGTTAAGCATGAACACGTTGCTTAGACTTGGTCTCTATTCCCTTGAGTTTAGAAGGTTGAAGGGCTGATCTGATTGAGGTTTTTAAATTAATCAAAAGGGATTCGATACACATAATCAATTTCCTCTGGTGGGGAAATCCAGAACAAAGGGGCATAGTCTTAAAATTAGAGCCAGGCCATTTAGCAATGAAATCAGGAGGCAATTTTTCACCCATAGGGTAGAAGAAATCTGGAACTCTCTCCCCCAAAAGGCTATGGATCCATTCACATCTTCAAGACTGAGGTGGATAAATATTTGTTAGGTCAGGGTATCAAGGGATACAGGGTAAGGGCAGGTAATTAGACTTGAGATATTCTTATAGAATGGTGGAACAGGCGAGGGACTGAATGGCCTACTATTTGTATTTGTTCTCCTGAGGCAATGACAGCCATCAGTTTTTTTTTATTTGAAAGTATGTTTCTTCCTGGATCATTGGGACCAGTTCTGGGGCAGGTGGGACCTGTACAAGGTGGATGGGTTACACTTGAATATGGCTGGGACCAATGTCATCGCAGGAGGTTAACTAGTGCTGTGGGGAAGGGTTCAACTTTTAAGAGAGAAGTAGATAATTATTGGGGGAGGACAGGTTTTTAGGGTTATAGGGAGAGAGAGCGGGTGAATGGGGTTGATTTGGATAGATCTTTTCAAAGATCTGGCACAGACACGATGGGCCGAATGGCCTCCTTCTGTGCTGTATAATCCTAAGTCCTGTAGCTCATTTCAAAGAATGCTTAAGTTTGCTAATAATAATTACCATTGAGGAAAAGATATATATTCCAGGAAAAGGCTTCCATTAGTGCAGCACAGGAACTGACTGAACTTTCGTTCAACTGTTGGCAAAATACGGCAAACACTTCACTTTGAAAAACGATTAACATTTGTGAAGAAAGACAATGAGGAAAGAGCACCAGCCCTGCCTTACTCGCTCGTTAGGATGAAATAAATCTTTTGCTAAAGTTGCGATATTAAAATAATGAAAAACGGAGCCCCAGAAAAATGCTGCAATGTCTAAAGGTGCCTGTTTATGCACTATTCTGTTTGTAAATTGTATATTTGTTTTACATATGATAGGTTTTATTGCAGACGCACCCTCTGGCTCGCCAACTCTGTTATGCAAGTCAGGGTTGTTGCTGCAGTCACAATCATACAATAATCATGATAATTCTTCCATTTGATACAGCGCCTTATCAGGTCTTTGAGACGTCTCAAAGCGTTTCACAGAATATACTGTAAAGTGAATTGATTGTATATTTTGTGGGGAAACGCGGCAGCCAATTGTGCACAGCAGCGTCCCACAAACAGCTTGAGTGACCAATTTTTTATTTTTTTTTGGAGCAATTATTACCTCCCGGAAAAGCGATGCCCCAATCGACTAACAACCAGGTTCCTATTTACTGCTAAGTAAACAGTGGCGTGTGGAGTAAGGAAACTTGCCCAACATTTTGCCCTGCTGGGAATCCAACCTAGATCTCTCGCTTGCGAGGCGAGCGCTCTAACCACTGAGCTCCAGTTATAAATGCACGTAGACATTTGCATTTGCATTTCAATGTATTTCAAGGATCAAATCATATGACCATATTCCCAAAGCTTTTTTTTAATAAAAACAGTATTTGGTGCAAATAAACACTCAGTGACCATGTGCTTTATGGAGCTCCAGATTCTTATATTGTCTCCTGACACTCCAGGGAAATACTCTAGTATCGTGTTGTAGGAAATGTTATCCTTTCGATGAGACATTTAACTGAGATCCTATCTCCCTGCTCTTCAGACATAAAATACACCATTCACAACATTAGCAGAGGCTTGGGATTTGTTCATCTCTATCCCCTTTTGCCTGGGGAATGATGTATGTTACTGGAGACACTGCTGTGCACAAATTGGCCAATAAGATACACAGTCACTTCAATTTACAGTAAATTGTATGAAGAGCTTTGAGACATCGTCCCAATGTGAAAAGGTGCTCCATCAAATGCAAGTAATATTATTATCGTACTTCTTATATCCTCTTCAAAATTGGGCCACAACACACTGGAAAATACAATAAAATAGTATTATAGCAACAACAACTTGCTATAGTGCCCTTAATAATAATAATAATCATTGCATTTGATATAGTGTCTTTAAGACGTCTCAAAGTGCTTCACGGAACATACTTTGAAGCGAATTAGCTATATATTTTGTGGGCGAGATATGGAAGCCAATTGTTCACAGGGTAGCATCTCAGAACCCGACAGTAAGTTTCAAGATAATTACTAGATCCAGATAATTATTCATTTATTTTACTTCTAACAGCTACCAAACACACTACTGATTTATAACCGCTTTTTCAAATATTCCTACGAAAAATATCACCCATCATTTGATTGGGCTGCAAGCCCTGCCTCTGATTTTCTTTGTACCACTTTGTTGTATTGTTAAATCTTTTCTTAAAACCAGTATTTCGTGCAAATAAACCTCCAGTAACTGTGTGCTTTATCGAGCTCGAGATTCTGATATTGTTTCATCCACAAAACATACAGTCACCACACATTACAGCATATTCTGTGAAGCACTTCGAGAAGTCTCGAAGACGCGATAAGGGACTGAATCAAATGCAAGGATTATTATTACTATTCTTAGACTGACACTACAATTCTCGACTGTGGTTGTGGTTTCTCTAAGAAAAAAAACAAAATGCACCCTCTCCCCCACCCTCTGAATCTATCAAATATATAATACAAATCTATTCTGACTGCTCATCCCAGGATATAGCAGTAATTGAGTTGATCTGCTGTATTTTTATCTCAAGCTGCTCACAAGAGCTGATATATAAATCATAAGTCCTCTGGGATGCTATCCTGCATGAAGGGAGCTATATAAACAACAACAACAACTTGCATTTATATAGCCCCCTTCACACAGGGCAGCGTAGTAATAACGACTTATCATAGAATCGCAGAATTATACAGCACAGAAGGAGGCCATTCGGCCCATCGTGTCAGTACCGGCTCTTTGAAAAGAGCTTCCAAATCAACCCCATTCCCCCGCTCTCTCTCCCCATAGTCCTGCAAACTTGCCCTCCCCAAATAATTATCTAAATAAATGCAAGTTGTTGTTGTTGTTGCTATTGAAAGTTGCAGATCCCATTGCGGAGGTTGGTAACATCTTGGGAGCAAAGTGTTTATCTTTGAGAAAGCCAACCTGGAAAGCAATTGAGTAGAGGGAGCTCGGAGAGCATAAGACCTGACATAGCCTCCGCACTGCTCAATACATCTTGCAGCAAGTTACGGAAACAAGTAACTTTTGTTTTTTTCCTCCCCTTCGCAGAAATGCCTATCCCGCTAACGACAGACTGTTTTATTCCAAATGTTAATGGGTGAGCCATGCTCATCTATCACAAGCCAGGGAGTGAACGAGAAAATCACACTTCCCACAACTTGCTTCTGTCTCAGTGTTATTGAAATGCAAATCCCCAAACAATGAACGGTAAGTAACCTCTCAGTGAATCACTGCTCGTGTCACGTCCGCAGACCTCCCCTACACCCACTTCGGTGGCTTCAGATTCTACACTGCTAACATCTGGAACTCTTCCCTCTACCCCGCTATCTCCTCTCCTCTCTGACTTTAAGTAATAATAAACCTTGCATTTGACTTAGCGCCTGATCACGTCTTCAAGACGTCTCAAAGCGCTTCACAGAATATACCGTAAAATGAATTGACAGTATGTTTTGTGGGCGAAACGCAGCAGCCAATTGCGCACAGCAGCGTCGCACAAATAGTCATGGATTGAGTGACCAAATTATTACTATTATTATTATTTTTTAAATCCTACTTTAAAACCTACCTCTTCGATTGCAGCTATTGGTCATCTTCCCCATCCATCTCTCCCGGCTTTATAAAGTGTTCTGAGACGTCATCCCCGGTGACGGCCGACAAATTGAAGTTATAGCTGTTGACTGTCCTTTGTAGGTTTTTAATTTTTTAAAAAAACACACATTTAGAACATATGATAGCTTTGAAAGTCATTTTCTGCGCATTTTTATGCTAAATATAAAAAAAATCAGAGAATGGCTTCACACTACAATGTTTATCAGGACATCGAATGATTATTTAGAAGTTGCAAATTCTCCAAATGACAATCTCTAAAAATCTGTTTGCTTAAAAATCCCCTAAAATAAAAAAAAGCACGATTCGATTTGAATCAAATGGATAAGGTTTTATTTGCAAAGAGAAAGCTTAATTATAGCAGCCGGTGTCAGTGCTTTGAGCATTATGAATTGGGGGCAGGAAACAACGTTCATTGACCACTCGCTACCAGGAAAAGACTGTTAACAGAGGTTATCAAAATCATTCCACGATTTGTCAATCTGTAGTTCAGTGGTTAGAGCACTCGTCTCGCGAGCGAGAGGAACTGGGTTCAATTCTCAGCAGAAATGTTGGGCAAGTTTCCTTTCTTACAGCACCAGCATCCAAGGCTCCACTCTCCACCTCTCAAAGCAGTCAGGAACCTCGGGGTTCTGTTCGACCCTGAGCTGTCCTTTCTCCCCCACATCCGCGCCACAACTGGCACCGCCTTCCATCACCTCCGGAATGTCGCCAGACTACGGCACTACCTCACCCCTCACGCGGCTGAAACTCTGGTCCACGCCTTTATCACCTCAAGGCTGGACTACGGGAACTCTCTCCTCGCCGGCCTTCCCGGCCCTCCCTCCACACTGCAGGTCATTCAGAACTCTGCAGCTCCTGTACTGTCCGCACCAGACACCGCGACCACATCACTCCCACCCTCGCTCGCCTCCACTGCTCCCCATCCCCCAGAGGATCGAATTCAAGATCCTCATCCTCACCTACAAGGCCATTCACGGCCTCGCTCCCTCCTACCTCTCCGACCTACTATCCCCCTACCTACCTGCCCGTACCCTCCGTTCCTCTGGCTCCGGTCTGCTCCACATCCCCCGCCCCAACCGCCCTACCATCAGTGGCCGGGCCTTCAGCCTCTCAGCCCCGAGGCTCTGGAACTCTATCCCCCAGTGCCTTCTCCGCTTCCTCCCTTTCCTCCTTCAAGGCCGGTCTCAAGACCTTTCTCTTTGACCGGGCCTTCAGCTCCCCTCTCGACTCTCTACCCCCTCCTCGCTCCCTCCCTTCCCTCCCCTCACCCTGACCATTTCCCCCCTGCCAACTGTCCAGCGCCTTGGGACTTCCTCCCGACGTGAAAGGCGCTCTATAAATGCAATCTTGTTGTTGTTGTTGTTACTTGTTTAAACCATTGGTGAGACCAAACTCATCGTACTGTGTACAGTTCTGGTCGCCGCAGTACAAAAAGGATATTGGTGAAATCGAGAAGATACAGAGGAGGGCAACCAAAATGATTGAGGGGATGGAGGGACAGGACTATGAGGATCCACTCAGTAAATTAGGCATCTTCACGCTGGAAAAGAGAAGATTGAGAGGTGACGTGATTGCTGACTTTTAAGATTCTAAAGGGGCAAAACAATATAGATCATGTCAGGCTGTTCCAACTTGTCCAGAATAGTAAAACCAGAGGACACGGCCTGTGATTGAAGCGGGGAAATTCAGAACAAACCTACACAAACACTATGTCAGTGAGCGAATAGTGAACCTGTGGACCAGGTTCCCGAGGGAACACTATGTCAGTGAACGAATAGTGAACCTGTGGACCAGGCTCCCGAGGGAAGCAAGAAGTGTTGATTCCTTCAAACGCAGATTAGATAGTTTTCTTTTAGGAAATAACATTAAGGGATACACAGAGGGAGTTTGGGACAGGAAGGTGGAAGGCGAATTAGATGGACCTTGGTCTTTTTTCTTCTGGCATTTATGTTCTCCCCACGCCTCTGTTTACCTAGCAGTAAGTAGGAACCTAAGATGGATAATCAATCCCTTCAAAACAAAATAATAAGAATAATTTGGTGACTTAATACACAACTGTTGGTCGGACGCTACTGTGCGCAATTGGCTGCCGCGTTTCGCCCACAAAAATAGACAGTCAATTCATTTTACAGTATAGTCTGTGAAGCGCTTTGAGACGTCTCGAAGATGTGATAAGGCACTATATCAAATGCAAGGATTATTATTATTATCACCTGTCAAAAGCCATGTTACTGGGCTGGTTCTGCTCACACGATGCCATGTCTATTGAGGGAAACTGAGTCTGAATGGAAATGAAGCTGGGATCTGAACACAAGCTGTCTGAATGGAAGACTGATGCTCTACTGAAAGGCCACTTGATTTACTTGATTTATTTCTGATTTTACTACGTGTGCAAGACATTAAAAAGATGTAGAAAATTACTTTACCTTTTTCAACAGACCTGGCTCCGTGTCCTACAAGAACCCTATAAATCACTCATTTCAAGGGCAGTTAAACGCAAGACGTGAAGTGATTTAACGTTAGCCCCGTGTTTTTAAACCTAAAACACATGGGAGAGCTTTAGTGCTTTCAAACCGAATTTAGTTCATGTGAAAGTTCACGTTAAATTCACTGCCGAAACCAGAGCAGAAAATGCTGGAATTTCGGGCAGGTCAAGTGGCATTTGAAAGAAAAATAGGTTTGGAAATTCATCAGAAGAAAGATGGCAATCAAACCGTCGAGCTATCATTCCCTTTTAGATGTTGATTCACCTGTCGTCAATTTCCAGATTTCCATCTTCTATTTCAGATTTTTTTTCTTTACATCTTGCACTCAAGAGTCTTAATTGTTGTGCGTTGACTAAGATGGCAAAGAGATCCTTTAAGTTGCCCAGGAAGACTGGGATTTGAGGCCATTTGTGGACACAGCCGTATGTTTAGAGCGAGTGTATGTTTGTAATCAAGCTCACAAAAAAAATCTGCTTAATCTGCTCATCTAAGGGCTATTAAAATCAAATAAGGAATTCTCTCCACCAAATGTTTTCAATATAGAATAACAAAGGGTTTCCTGCGTTATGGAACCCGTCAGCTTGTTATGAGCAAATTCCACTAGATGTCTGTCCTGAACCTAATCTGACATGGGACTTAATACTGTAGCTTTTTAATCACTGAGACAGGGAAAAGCACATTTAACCAGGCGTATTCTGAATGCTGATTGCACTGGATCTATTCATTGAAGACCATTTGCCATGATCGATGGCAGTGCCTTTTTGTGCTGATATACTCTGCCGAGTTCACGCAAATTGCCCACCCCATTTGGGGTAAGACTGCTATAAATGTTTTGAAGGATAGAAATTTAGATCTGAAGTCAACCAGACTGCATGTGTGTCTCACAGCTTCAAACACCATCATCCAGAGCTCTGCAAGCTGTGTCCTCTCCCGCACCAGGCTCCATGACCCTATCACCCTCATAATAATAATAATCCTTGCATTTGATATAGCGCTTTTCACGTCTTCTAGACGTCCCAAAGCGCTTCACAGAATATACTGTAAAGTGAATTGACTGTATATTTGTGGGTGAACGCGGCAGCCAATTGCGCACAGCAATGTCGTAGATGACCTTGAAAATGACCAATTTATTATTGTTTTTGGTTTTGGAGGGATTATTATTAGGCTCTGTGGAGTAAGGAAACTTGCCCAAGGTTTGGCCCTCTGCCTGGAATTGAACTCGGGTTTCTCGCTTGCAAAGCGAGTGCTCTAACCACTGAGCTACAGGACTCATCCTCGCCCAACGCCACCGGCTTCCCATCACACAGAGGATACAGTTCAAGATCCTGGTCCTCACCTTCAAAGCCCTCCATGGTCTTACTCCCCTCTGCCTCTGTGACCTCCTAACCCCCTACCACCCTGTTCGCTCCTTCCGCTCAGCGGGCTCTGGCCTGCTTCTCGTCCCGTCTCGCTCACCCCATTATTGACGGGCGGGCCTTCAGCCACTCTGCCGCCACTCTCTGGAACTCCGTCCCGCAGTCCCTCTGCTTCGCCCCCTCTCTTGCCTCCTTCAAGACCCATCTCAAGACCCTCGTCTTCAACCGTGCTTCCGATCTCCCTGCTTCCCCCCCTGCCCTCCACCCTCCCCGGCCCTCTGTCTGTCCAGCGCCTTGGGACGTCCTCCCGATGTGAAGGGCGCTTTACACGTGTAATTTTATTGTTGTTGTTGTTTCAAATCAACGGTTCAAAAAAAAAACAATAAACCCACAGGGTCAGATGATTGAACAGAAAGATCTGTTAGAATCTAAGTGGGCTCAGAGCCTTCCAAGATATACTGATTACGAGGAATTGAAACTTCCTAAGTAATTAACTGGACAAACTTGGGTACTTCTGTACGGAAATACTGTTCCAAAATTATACCCTAGAGGGAGCAGATGGTACTTGGATCAGCAATTTGTATAAAGCAAAACTTGCTCAATTGTAAACCAGTTCTTCATCCAAACCTCTCTCGTGATCATTTTATAATAATAATAATAATAATAATTCTTGCATTTGATATAGCGCTTTTCACGTCGGGAGGACGTCCCAAAGCGCTTCACAGAACACACTGTAAAGTGAATTGACTGTATATTTGTGGGCGAACGCGGCAGCCAATTGCGCACAGCAATGTCCCACAAACAGTCATATGGATTGAAAATGACCAATTTATTATTATTTTGGGTTTTGGAGGGGTTATTATTTTACCACACATTGCTCTCCCCCACCTCCACACGCCTCTGTTTACCGAGCAGGAAGTAGGAATCCCCTTGTCAGTTGATTGCCGGATGGCTTTTCCGGGGATAATAATCCCATCAAAAAAAATTTGGTCACTTAATTTGTGACTGTTTGTGGGACGCTGCTGTGCACAATGGCCTGATGTGTTTCGCCCACAAAATAAACGGTAAATTTATTTTAAAGTATATTCTGCGAAGCGCTTTGAGACATCTCAGAGACATGATAAGGCGCTATATCAAATGCAAGGATTATTATATATATTATTATTTAAAAGAAACTCTTCAAAACATTCAGAGAAAGCTAGATTTAAAAATACCAGGAAGAATTATATGAGTACAATTTACTAATGGATGTACAGGTGGCTGTGTTTGACCCAGTTTAAGACTGCAAACAATTCCGCAGTCCATATCCAACTGATATCTGTATTAAAATATTAATTTGTGTAAAAATTGTTCAGGTTAATCTATACCACAGGCAATTAAAAATGACGACAAGGAGAACAATGCAAATTTGGCACATAGAAAATTGCACATTTATTAGGATTTAAGTGTTGAAGCATTTTCTGAGTAGGTTGGCCTTGATTCATAATTTATTACAGGCAACATGATACCGCACAGCTGTGTACCTGCAGCCCCACCACAGGGAGAATTAACACTGTTCTGTTCACTTGGTAGCGTCTTTGTTGAAGAAAAATAAGGCTGGGTTTCTTAATAATAATAATAATCCTTGCATTTGATGTAGCGCCTTTGAGATGTTTCAAAGCGCTTCACAGAATATACTGTAAAGTTAATTGACTGCATACTTTGTGGGCGAAACACGGCAGCCAATTGCACACAGCAGTGTCCCACAAACAATCGTGCGTCGAGTGACCAAGTTATTATTGGGTTTTTCTAGGGATAATTATCCCCGGAAAGACGATCTGCCAATCGACTAACAATTGGGTTCCTTTTTACTGCTGGTAAACAGAGGTGTGTGGAGTAAGCAAACTTTCCCAACGTTTCGCCCCGCCCGGGAATCAAACCCAGGGCCTCTCGCGTGCGAGGCGAGTGCTCTAACCACTGAGCTACAGGACTCTACATTTGTAATATCCGTGAGGTTAATATAAATACATGGGAATGTTACAGAACCAGGAAAGACCATTGAGGCTATCTGGTTCTCAAAGTTAAAAAAAAGAAATAATCCTACACTATTCCACCTCTCAAGCCGTTCAATTGAATTTACCAAATAGCTATTGAATTCCCTCTTCGCATACGTCAATGCAGTGTCCTCCGTCACCTCCCTAAGCAGGGAGGCAATGTCTTTCACATATTCAATGCTCTCTGTGAAATAATTAAATACGAACAGTCGGCTCACCTCCTCACGGCTAAGCCTTTCCTGGTATTTCAAAAGATATTAAATACAAATGGCGTTTATATCAGAATTGAAGTATACTGCCATCGGTAAAGAAAAAAAAGGATCTGTTGTATTTTGCCCTTTGAATCACCAAACCTATTATAATATCCAATACACACGACACAAGGTCGAAACAATTAACAGCGATTGCTCATTTTAGGGGAAATAGGCTCAGCCGTCAATCAACCATGTGCCACAGGCTCTAGTCTCCTAGCAACTTATGGTGCTATTCTCTACTGAGTTAAGCATGAAAAGATTGTAATGTCTGGTTACCAGACTATCCAATTTTGAGTTGATAATAAATGGTATCAGCCTCTTTTCCCCCTCTGCCATGTTGAAACACCCACAGCACGTCACCTATTAGGGTTGACAGGAGTGGGAATATAGTGTCCATATAATAAACTCTTTTAATACGTTCTCTGATTTATGCTCCTGATGCAAAGTTTGGCTTCTGTGCAGTCGAACAGGAAAGAGGCCATCAATTAATCTATGAATAATACATTGCTGAATCGGTCCTTTTTTTAAAAAAAAGAATGAGAAGTATTTAAAAGCCAAACTCGTTATTGCAAGGAATATTCAGAACAAAAACATAATCGCGGAGTAACGCAGCTTTGTTACCAATTTTTCACCGCATCGTGAAGAAATCGTTCCAATGTTGACTCGAGATAAATTTTACGTAAGCAGTTCAATTTAATTGCTTGTCAAATTCACATGAACTGGCTCGGTCCTTGTTATTTGCTGAATATTACTGACACAAATTAGCTGCTACGGTTACTTAAGGTGGGAACATTCACTTTTCTTCTAATTAATCATATCTTGGAAAGCGCTTAGACATTTCTTTTAGATGAAAGACACTATTTGTCAAATGCAGCGGTTATTCTAGATCACCTTTATCGTGCATCTGTATCACGTATACAATTAAAAATTGCATGGACAGCACATTAGCGTGAAAGTCCAAAGTTATGTGATCTGTGTCCTATTTCACACCATTAGAATATCACGTGGCCCTCACTAATAAATGCAAATGCAATCATAAAATTAGCAACTGATATCAGGGGGTAAATGTTTCTAAACAGTATGCACGCAGTGACCAGATTATACAACTTCAACCAAATTCAGAATAAAAATGAGCTGCACTCGGTGAAAGCCTTCGAAAGGTCAGTGACATGGAAACATCAGCAACTAATTTGCAACTCAAACATCTGTACGCAGCTCATCAATAATTAAGCACTGTTCATAATTTCTGGCTTTCACCCTCGGCCTGATAAAATGCAAATGAACATTTGCCACGTTCTGCAGAATATTCGCAAGTACTTCTCATTTTTTTTCATGAATTCACAAGCGTTTCATCGCAACCGTATTCATGCAGCTGAGCGTAAAATAGACCATTTTTTCGTGAATAAATCTGGTTGATCTGTGTTGTCAGTGCCGGTATAGCATCAATTAGTTTTAATAGGAGACGGGAGTGATATGGAAGTCCAGCTGCTGATGAAAACTGTAAATTAAGCAACATTAAGTGTAATCGATAAGAGACAAGTTAAATCATAATTTGCATATAAAAAAGAAAAAGAAAAACTGGGATTTTTTCAAATATTGGACACAACAAAAGCAGAAATAATGGAAAAGCAAAACAGTCAGCGGTTTAGCAGAGAAAACTAGGAACCAGTTAACCTATCTTTCTGCTTGGTATGCGATTTCCTGTAGATCTCCAGCATTTATTTTTATTCATATATTCTACATGACTAAACGAATAATTACGACGCTGAATGTTTAAACAGTAAATTAAACTTAGGTTTGGGGTGAGCACTGCGCTCGATTTAGGACTTTTAGAAAAATAATTGCCTTATCTTTCTATAAAGTGTCCCAGTATGAAGCAGGGAAGCAAAACTGAAGCCATATTGACACATCACTTGCTTGAATATTTAAAGTTCAGTCTTATGACTCCGGCAAACTTGATACTGTTTACATGTTCCGAGATATAATCTGTAATATAAATGCATTCATACTCATTGAAATGCATTAAATGAGGGTTCGAATTCTCCACGCTCAAAGTTGAAAGCAAGGAGTTTGCTCCTTATTCCCAAATTCAAGCACAGAAAGCGTAACTTTTGGGTCAGTCAGGAATCACCACTTTGATGGATTTTCAATGATTCAACATTAAAACCAGTTTCACCAGCTCAACCGATGAAACAAAAGTAAACCAACCGATATTGTGCATGGCTCCAGCCAACAGGATTCAAATCTGTAACCATTATTTTGTGCATTTAAAATTAAATATATTTAAAAAAGTTGGTCATTCACTTTATGATTGTTTGGGTGACATTATTATACACAAAAATGGTCATTTTGGGCTCCAAATTACGTAGTTATTACTACATTTTACAGTGTATCCAGTGAAGGTTTGGAAACGATCTCCCAATGTGAAAGGCGCTACATCAGTATTATCAAGAATCTAGTGCTTTGGGCTACAGTTAACAACAACAAAATTACATTATATAGTGCCTTTCACATCGGGAGGACGTCCCAAGTCGCTGGACAGCGTTTCGGTCCCGAGCTGAGGGTGGCGAGGGAGGGACGAGGCAGAGGGACTGCGGGATAGAGTTCTAGAGGGTGGGGGCAGAGTGGCGGAAGGCCCGCCCGCAAATACTGGGGCGAGCGAGGCGGGGGACGTGAAGTAGCCCGAAGCACACTGAGTGGAGGGAGCAAGCGAGCAGGATGGTAGGGGGTTAGGAGGTCGCAGAGGTAGGGGGGAGCAAGACCGTGGATTAAATTTCAAGACAAATACAGTCTTCGAAAAGGCAGCTAAGGTCGGCCTTTTATCTGGTAGCATGGGCTGTAAACTTCGCGTCAACATCAAAGGGCTTTGGTTAACCGAACTTTAAGAAAAATACGATATGAATTGCTCAAGTGCAGTAATTTGACCGCCAAGAAAGTATTAGCTATGTATTTAACAACTTAATAATAATAATAATAATCCTTGCATTTGATATAGCGCTTTTCACGTCAGGAGGACGTCCCAAAGCGCTTCACAGAACACACTGTAAAGTGAATTGACTGTATATTTGTGGGCGAACGTGGCAGCCAATTGCACACAGCAATGTCCCACAAACAGTCGTGGATTGAAAATGACCAATTTATTATTGTTTTTTGTTTTGGAGGGATTATTATTAGGCTCTGTGTGGAGTAAGGAAACTTGCCCAAGGTTTCGCCCTCTGCCTGGAATTGAACTCAGGTCTCTCGCTTGCAAAGCGAGTGCTCTAACCACTGAGCTACAGGTCTCGAGCAATCGATTTGGCTCAACGGGCAGCGATCTAGTCTTGATTATGGGTTTATGGCCCATGACAGTATGTTGAGGTCAGATTCTAGCGCGTTCGTTCGTAAGAGGATGGCTGCAAGATCGTGGGAGCCGCCATCCTTGTCGTTATCCATGTCCCGTCGACCAGTTCAGGGGAATGTTAAAGATCCCTTTGAAAAGAGTAAGACGTTTCTCCCGGTATCTTGGCCAATAATTCTCAAGATAAACTGGCCGTTCACTTCACGGCTCTATGACGACGTGCGAATTAGCTGCCGCATTTACCTACAAACACAAACTCACTACAAAAGAAACTGCCTGCGAAGCACTTTTGAGAAGGAGCTAAAGGAGATCCAAGGATTTTTTTTTTTTTTTTGATTTCGTCAAACTTTATTACGAAAAAGGTACGAAACATGCAAAATACCAGTATTAATAGAAAATCTTTATTTGTGGATAAATCTTTTTTTTCCAATACAAGGTTGTCGGATATTCTTGACCGGTTCATATTAAACATTAAGCAAAATGAGATATCAGATGAAGGACACTGCACTGCTTGATGTGTCTTGTTATCCATCTGAACAGGGAGGTATTGGTTTTTAAAGAGATCAACCAAATCTTTATCACCTGATGCGAGTGTGTACGTGACTCTGTAAAGAGAAGGGGCAGTGCCTTCTAGGGTTTATCTATATATAAATTAATGTGACATGCACGACATTACAGAAGATACTGCATGCGCATTGCAAGCTGCAAAGTTACGACTTAACATCTTTTGCTGCCATCTAGTGATTATTTTGGATTTTGAATGCAAGGATTCTCTTTAAAACGCAATCACATTTCAAAATACAGCAGCATTTTCCAGGCTATTTCGATGAATAAAGCCGTTGTGTGTGGTTTTTTTTTTTTTGCAAATGGGATTTATATTTTGAGTTACAGATCTAGTGTTGATGTAAATTAGAACAATTCATTAATGTGCTCTCTCCATCATCATAATGAATGCTCTCTCCATCTTGAAATCCCACTTAAAACTGTAGCCTTTGTGACACTCTCAGTGTCTTCCTCCCCGTCTCCCTTTTGAGTCTGACACCATCCCTCTGTGAAAGGTTTAATATCAATGCAAGCTGTTGCTGTTGTTGCTCTATTTCATAAATGTTGGGTTTCCAAGTTAAGAAAATAAGAATATTTAACATTTCTGACCCTTTAGAACAGATCAAAGAAACATTAAAAAACACACAAGACCAAATTATTTTTGCAGAATGCTGCAGAACTACAGTGTAAAATACATAATCACAGATAAAACGAGGGAATGTTTCTCAGCAACAACAATTTACATTTAATATAGTGCCCTTCATCCGGTTAGAGTCTCGGAGCGCTTTAACCCATTGATCCGATCTTATAAGATCCGTGTAAGGATCAAAAGGGGACTCACCGAGTTTAATCCTCTTTACAGGGTTGGGGGAGAGGCAAAAACAAGACTGTTCAGTAATTCACCCCAATTGATGTGTTTGGTGGCATTGAAAGGGACGGACATCGGTGAGTCTGTTCCAACCACTAGAATTGCGTCTGTTCTGTTTGTAGATGCTGAACTGTTGAGACTCACTTAATAATATAATAATCTTTGCATTTGATATAGCGCTTTTTCACGTCTTTGAGATGTCTCAAAGCGCTTCACAGAATAGACTGTAAAGTGAATTGACTGTATATTTGTGGGCGAACGCGGCAGCCAATTGCGCACAGCAATGTCCCACAAACAGTCGTGGATTGAAAATGACCAATTTATTATTGTTTTGGTTTTGGAGGGATTATTATTAGGCTCTGTGTGGAGTAAGGAAACTTGCCCAAGGTTACGCCCTCTGCCTGGAATTGAACCCAGGTGTCTCGCTTGCAAAGCGAGTGCTCTAACCGCTGAGCTACAGGACTCCACTTGGAGATCTTGTGTGCTAGAATCTCGACCTGAGCAATTGGCTGCCGCGTTTCGCCCACAAAATACAGTCACTCCACTTTACAGTGTATTCTGTGAAGCGCTTTGAGACGAGTCAATGACATAAGGTACTATAACATATGCAAGAATTATTATTATTGAACTCCGTCCATTCATCTTTGGAAAGAGCGGGGGAGTGGGACTGATTGGGTCGCTCTTCTAAAGAGCCGGCACAGGCATGATGGGCTGAATGGCCTCCTTCTGTGCTGTAATATTCTATTATTCGGTGTGTACCCCTAAGTATAACGGCTCTGCACAGCTTGAGAGGGTGACCTTGAAGGTACCAATTGAAAGATATAAGCAGAATCCATCCCAAAAGTGTTGATTTGTATCAGTATCTGGGGATTGTGGTGGACACCATTTTTTGCTTAAGACACTCCTTTGGGACTTTGCTGAGAAAGGGCAAAGGCCTCTTTGGCCATTCTCATCTCTCTTCAAAGTCCCAAACACAGGTTAAGCTTGTAATATAAAAGTTGTGTGTCCAAATAATTCTCCCTCATGGTTTCGAGTTCCTGGGCACGCAACAACAACAACAAAATTACATTTGTAAAGCGCCTTTCACGTCGGGAGGATATCCCAAAGCCCTGGACAGTCAGTGTTTCGGACCTGATGGAATGCAACGGAAGTATCCTTTGGTTCGTTCAAGACCAGGTGAAGTGGATTAATGATGAAAAGTGAAGTCGTCACAGGGAGGGAGGGTTTCCAGTCTACACTGATCTGTCACAGAACACTCGAGAGGCACAGTTGGAGGCTCTAGAGGCACATTTTAAAATTAATTTCGCTTTCACACCATTATTCCAGAAGCACAGAAAATTGTGTTAACCTAAGTTTCCTTAATGTGTGGATTAAAACCTTCTTTCTCTCTTTCTCTCTTTCTTTCTTTCTTTCTTTCTGGCCTTAAGACTGGTCTTAACAGCGGGAAAATTCATTCCACTACCTTCAGCAGTCTGTTCCAACAATAAACTTACACTGATGTTTAATAACTATTAAACCAACACTAATGCGTCCCAAATGAGTCAATAAAATATCAGTCTGTGAAAATAGAGTATTCCTTCAAGACAGCCCTGGAAAATTCTGATTGTACTTTTTAATGTAAATCAGGTGAATTATTGACGAAATGACCATATACAATGGTGACAGATGAAACAAGCACAGTTCATTATATAAGTCTTCTTATATACGATAAAAGTGTTGCATTAAAGCCGCATGTAAGGTATTACAGCTTTTATATTGCACACAAAAGAAAAGTGACTCACGCTTACCAACAGAAAACAAATATTAATACAAGGAAGACTTGTGACATTAGATGCAGGTCTGTGAATTCTTATAATATTTGGTTTGTAATACTTCAATGATACACCCAATACATTTCAAATAAGAATTATTTACAGAAACAGAACCCAACATATCAAACAACCACCATAAACCAGTACAATATGTTTCAATGAAGCTCAAATATTCCCAAATATGTTGTTCCATAATAATATTTCTATAACGTAAGAAGCTTTTTCTTTAAAGTATGATTTCTCCTCTTTGTCAATTTTATCTACTCTCTTGAAGGCATTTTGATTCCTCCCCCCACTTACTAGGATACAGTTTCGAGGGGGCCTCACCCAAAGGGACAATTAGTTATATGTGAGTCTTGATACTGTCGGAAGAACATTTAAAATATAGGTCCTCTACACATGACCGCATTTTGCTCCACACACGTGCATTTCTAGCAGGGCTGCTGAGTAGCGATCAGGAACTCACAAACCCCCAGTTACCTTTCCAATCCGAACCCAGGACACTGAGCTCCTTGTGCAACTACGTCTGACTCAATCAACTGACTCACAGATTGGGGAATCGAACCTGGAAGCTTCCTGATCTGTATGCCACGTTTGCCCAGTTAGTTGCTGGGTTAAACGTGCCAAGCCACTAGGGAATCCGGCTGTTGCAACAATTAAATAAACGGTTTTGTTAGTAATAGTTTACTAAAGCTATAAATACAATGCTTGGTAACAACCTCCTGGCAATAAGCATTTGAAAATGTACTGTCTCAACTATTATATTAATTTAAAATCACCCTATTTCATTTAAGGTGCATAATACTGTATATTGAAGGGAAAAGGCATATTTTACAACTTTTAACAAACATCGAGTGGGAGCTGTTTCCAGGTTTTGCAGAGATGGGCGATTTATAGTTTAACATTTCTTGTTTTATTATACACATGTCAGTGATGACAATATTACTGTATACATTTAGGACTGTTACAGCTTTGCTAAACATTGAGTACTAGTTTATAGCAGAAAACTAAAGTGAAGTGGACCCACAAACCAAACATTACGCTATGAATGTGCAAGTATACAATACTTAGGGTTAGACTTGCATCCAGGTAAAGAGGATAGTGCTTGGAAACATGTGCGAAGGGTCTAAAGAATCCCTAAAGCTATGATCTCCTGATCAGATGGCTGTGATCTCCAGACTGTTACGGAGAAAGAAAAAAAAGCGACAGAACATTTTAGCATAACACTTTATGCCGCCCTTTTCAAAGGCACGAAACAAACAAAAAACATGTAATAGCTTCAGATCAGCATCCCGGTTTTTTAAATAATTCTTGCATTTGATAGAACAATTATCAGCGTTACCATTATTGACCTTTCCCCAGCTTACTCTCACGTATTTGAGAATTTCTTTTCAATAAAAGCAGGGGAGGGAGGGATGGAGGGGGGGTGGCGACTGTCATGATTTTAAAAGGAACCAGGTGTAAATTACTCGTTCTCTCTGTAAAACATAACCTAAGCATTATTGACAAGTTATAATGTTGAAAGACAATATTTTTGCAATATTAATGTCAATGATAGTATTAAGTCTCCCTTTCCAAACATTCCCTCATCTTCGCAGGCAACTGCACCAGTCGCTCATTTTTGAGCGCCATTTCCCTTTTTTTCCCGCCACATGGCGACATCGAGGACACCGGTTGTGGGCAGCATGCCACAGGCAGCAGTTACAGCAGAGCACGTTGTTTAAAATATTCTCCATCGCAGCTGGCCGATAAAACAAACAACAAAGGGGAGCCTCTGAACAGAGACCGGCCCAAGCCTAGGGGGTTGCTGACGCGTGAAATTTAACAAAGGCTATAGCTGCTAACTCCTTACAGAACTCTTCCAGTACAATCACTCCTTCCAACAAAGTCATATGGTCAATGCTGCCGAGAGAAAAGGAAAGAGAAGGGTGAGTGAGCGTTCATGTGCAGTAAATATCTCAGAACTTTATATTCCTATACAGCTCGGCTCGCAATGCAATCAACTGAAAATTGAACCTGTGATAGTAGTCAGCCAATGTGCTACGGTTTTCAAAAGTTTTAAGAAACTGATTCACCTTCAGGAAAATGGCTAATGGTCAACGACCGCGAGCCAATTAGACAAAATTAAAATGATAATTTAAAGATACCTGTGAAATTGCAGTATGTTTGGCGCATTCAAATGATCGTGCTTCATCAGCACTGAATATATTTGCACATAAGCAGGTTGGACACTGAATAAAAACCTTATTCAACCTAGTGCATGTGAATCAGCCAATTCAAAGTTATGTTTGGGTAATTTATTCTGCCCATCCGTACTGTAATAATAATAATATTCCTTGCGTTTGATACAGCACTTTTCACTTATAGAGGGCTTTTTACGTCTTCTAGTCGTCTCAAATGGTGAAAAGTTCCTTCTATTCTGCCAGTATAATATTGAACTACTTGTAAATCATACGTTTCAACATCCAGGCCACGAAAAATTTGCTGCAATTCAGAGACTGAAGTAGAAATAGACTGTTTGCAACTGTTTGTAATTGTATTTCATGATAATTTATATTAGCCAAAGAATTAACACTTCAACTTTCAGAGGGGCTGATTCAGATCACAAAGCTTACTCATTTCCTGTTAACCCCTCTTAAGAATTTTGCAGTTTGAGTCAAGCATATTGTAAGCTCACCTAAGTTTATAGCAAACAATTTGTTTGGTCATCGTTTTTAGAGAAGGGATACAAAAGCACATTTCTGGTGAGAGACGGGTGTTGAAGAAGGGAAAGGAATTTTATTTATGGTCTTTCTGCCTCATTAGCTAGGGTTTAACATCGACTGGAAGCGCATTTGGAGATTGAAGCACGCGCGACATATATCCAAGTAAGTGATTGATGTAAACTTACATAGGTCCATCTGACTCAAATCCCAGCAGACGTTTTCGGACTAACAAAAGCTTTGGTGTGAAATCTGGGATTCGCTGTATTCTCAGCATTAAGTCTCCAACCACCTAGATGTTCAAACAGTGAGAATTGAGCAAAGCAGTGCTGTACATATTCTTTTGAGCATTGAAAATAATAATCCTTGCATTTGATACAGTGCCTTATCACGTCTTCGAGACGTCTCAAAGCTCCTCACAGAATATACTGCCTGGGAATCGAACCCAGGTCTCTCGCTTGCGAGGCGAGTGCTCTAACCACTGAGCTACAGGACTCCAAATGCTTTTTGGATGAATTATTAGGTGCATTCATGTATTTACAATTAAATCCATGTCACATATTTTATCTGAATATGGTGTAAAAAATATTGCATATTCAAAAAGTATAACTAACTGGCGATAAAAGAGTACAGAAAGGTTAAGATGCACTTACCCTCACGATAACAGAGAACAAAGACCTGCACCCAGGAGCCAGGTTTATGTAGGGATCCAGTAAGTACTCATGTATGTGTGGATGGGGGAATAATGACAGTTTTGACAAGACAGACGTCACTTGCAAATTTACATCATAAGGCTGAAAAGTGAGAAAAGGATAAAAAATATTATTGCTTCCGACTGCAAAGCATGTGACAGGAAAACAAATCCCACTCAGTCAGCCAGTCCAGCAGTGCATTCTCTGATCTACTGCTGCTTCACACGTAATGCTATATCCACTACACGGTTTACCAGCTGATAAAACCATAAAAAAAAGGCCAAATTAACACTAACCCAATGTGAGGCATAATACTCTGAACCCGAAAGACAAGGGATTTATGCAGTTGCCGTACTAGAAGGCTCTCACTTTAAATACCCGCTTGAAAGTGGTCCAGTTGCAGACCTCATTCACGGGCTTAAGGAAAATAAGTAGTTGCATGTCTATGGCCAAGCGACCTCATTTCAAGAGCAGCCAACTCTATCTCAGACCTTAATAGGCTGAATCGCAGCACAAAACCAGCTTGAAAATACGCTGCAAACAGCACTCACGTTGGCAACGTCTGAGAGTCATGCAGTTTGCGAGGTGAAAAAGTGCTTTCGGGTCAAATATTACAGTCAGTTGGCTGCAATTTGCTGCCTTGAATTTCTTCTCCTTCCCCAAAGCTGTCAATGCCTGATGAGGTTCAATATGGCAGCACCCTCCAGGACTTTCTCCAAGTGGCTATTCTTAATGTGCGAGCCCAGACAAAGTGTTTGCAGGTTAATTGACTTTGGGAGTGCCAAAGCTGTCTCCGATCTTGTCCATACCTGCACAGCTTTGTGCTAAGGAGAAAGAGGAGGGTGGGGAAAAGGGTCACTTGTCACTGATTACAAGTGGGTAAAACCTGTATGAGGTTTTCCTACAGCAGCCCAGAGATGTTGAGATCAATAGCTGATCCCCAATTACCATGCCAGCAGGGACAAGGAAATCCTAACCCGAAGAAATTCTTGGTATTTATGGCTCCATTTTGCACTGGGAAATCAGTGAAACTTTGCATTGTAGGTACAACAAGAATGAAGGTTCTTGATGTGGTCACTGAGCATCAAGTAGAAAAAGTACCACTTCTAACTCAGTAAACCATTCTCCTCAAACAGAACAAATCGGCAGAGAAGGAAACATTAAAAGTATTGTAATCGAATCACCACATTCACCTCCAACCTGTTTCACAATACCTGATCAAGGATCCTGCCCATTCGATCAAACAGAACTTTGAGAAAATGTCCCTCAAAGAAAGTGGCTTCCAAATTGCACTTCTCCAAAGGTTTTGGCATCCCTGGCCAATCCCACCTCATGCAGTTTCCACAACATTCCCGAAACTGAATCAACAATAAGACAAAATGAGTAAAGTTAGTCCTTCGTCAAACCGAGGTCCTGTTCTGGCGGGGACATTAAAAATTGTTGACACTATTCAAAGAGAAGCGAGTTTCTCTCTCCCGGTATCCTGGCCAACAAATCACCCAAATAATATTGGTCACTCACTCCATGGTTGTTTGTGGGACACACTGCTGTATGCAAACAGGCTGCTGCGTTTTGCCCACAAAATATACTTTCAATTCACTTTACAGAATATCCGGTGAAGCATTTTGAGACGTCTTGAAGACGTGATAAGGCGCTGCATCAAATCCAAGGATTATTATTATTATTATTTCCTCCACGAGAGAACGTCTTTAATAGATTTTTTTTCTAGGTACTGGCTGTAGTAAAAATGTTCCAATTTTGTATAGATTTATTAAAATGTCTCACCTGCTCATGAAAAATGAGGGAATTTGTTAATTGCAGCAAAACAAAACTATGCCCAGGCTCGCTCAGATTTCAGGTTTAATTTAAGAACGAAAAAAATAGATTGGTTAGCTGCAAAATTCCTATTCTATTAACAAAGTTACCCTCCTGAGATGACAGGCAAGCCACAAAATTTTACTTGTGTCATGGGTATCTACAGATTGAACTGGTATTAGATAATGAGTAAATGGTTGATTACAATCTGCTATGGTAATAGTTTTCTATATCATCCCCAGCCAAACAGGGTTGATAATAATGATGATAATCCCTGCATTTGATACAGCACCTTATCACGTCTTCGAGACGTCTCAAAGCGCTTCACAGAATAAACTGTAAATTGACTATGCTTTGTGGGTGAAACGCGGCAGGCAATTGGGCACAGCAGCGTGCCACAAACAGCCGTGGATTGAGTGACCAATTTATTATTTTTTATTTACTTTGGGGGGATGGAATTATTACCCCACGAAAAAGCGATCTGCCAATCGACTAATAACCGGGTTCCTACTTACTGCTAGGTAAACAGAGGTGTGTGGAGTAAGGAAACTTGCCCAACATTTCGCCCTGCTTGCTAGGCGAGTGATCTAACCACTGAGCTACAGGACTCCACAGATATATGTCCTGAGCATTAGAAATGCAAGAGATTGGTCTTATTTTCCCACCACTGTGAGATCACTTCAAACACCGTAATTTTCCTCCCCCTCCCAATCCCACAGGCAAGTACAAGTATCTCTGACATTCAATTACTTTTGCCGTGTGATAGCTTGACTTAGCCAGAAGCATGCAAGGATAAAGACAAATTCTTATTTAACCTAGTTAGCACATGAGAATAAATCCTCTGCACCAACCAAGTCATTTGCTTGGCTGCAAGTTGTGTTTGTGTGAAAGAACAGGCAGAATGTGGTGCAAACCAAAACTCAGTAGTACCGTTGTGTGAGAAAACAAAATTGTTTGCAGTTATTAATATGTAGCCTACTTCTAGAAATTTAGTTCTTCACTAGAGGCACCAGGATTTGAATTAATATTAATAATAATCCTTGATTTGATATAGCGCCTTATCATGTCTTCGAGATGTCACAAAGCGCTTCACAGAATATACTGTAAAGCAAATTGACTGAATATTTTGTGGGCGATACGCGGCAGCCAATTGCGCACAGCAGCGTCCCAAACAGTTGAGTGAACAAATTTTATTACCGCCGGAAAAGCGATCTGCCAATCAACTGACAACCGGGTTCCTACTCACTGCTAGGTAAACAGAGTTGTGTGGAGTAAGGAAACTTACCCAACGTTTTAAACTGCCCAAGAATCAAACCCAGGTCCTCTCGCTTGTGAAGGGAATGCTCTAACTAAAGGACTAAAGGACTAAAGAACTAAAGGACTAAAGAACTAAAGGACTCCACAAATTAAAATAGATAATGCGTAACAGACAGCAGTTACACAATCAAGGCAGGAACATAAAACATCTGTCCATCAAACAGACAGGCTGATCCCCTCTTTCATAGCTACAAGAGAGGAGATATCTCCCTGTAGATCCTTTTTAGTGTTGACAGATATTACTTGTGTGGAAGTATGAGCTTAAAACCGATATTAAAGAAAGCCAGGCTTGTTGAAAGACCAAAAGAAGCTTAACTTTAGGAAATGTCTTGAGGAAAAGCAGATTAAAACCGCAAATAAAAATCCTTCAAGCTGTCACAGCTGATTTTTAAACCATTTTGACACAACAGAATATTTACCTGGGTTACTATTGAAAAATATGTAGCGAATAAGCATTGAGTGATTAGAGATCTATAGACATCTATACAACCCAACTTTGGTCATTTATTTCTCTCAAGATTTTAAGATATACCTTACCTGTCTATGTGCATCTCTGAGGTAGGTATCATAGCCTGTACCTTCTACATGGTAAGAGGATTTTGCTTCATCAGGGACAAGGCATAGGAAACTAACGTTTTTAAAAAAAAATATTTTTAACATATGGGATATAACTCATTGAAAAATCTTACATTTCATTGTTATACATGTTTAACAATTTTAAAAATTACAGCATAAAAATTAACTTATGTCAGACATTTTAACATGAGATTTCTCGAAAGGTAACATTTAGCTAGCAGGCTTATCGACTGTCCACTGTAAATAGGTTTTATTAAAAAAAAAGACAGTTTAACTCTGCGTCACATCCGACCCAAAGGCAAAATTAAAGTCTTAATTGGTCACAAATACAATGTCACCATTTCAAAGCTGCTTCTACTGGGGATTCAATGTTTGATTGAAACGATACGAAACATAGCTGCAATATGTTCACAAGTTCTAAAGCACAAACCCACAGAAATTCATTAGATATACTTGTACCTAGCAATAACTATTTTATAACCATAAGCCAAATTATACACTCAACTATTAAAAACGGCGGTTTACAAACAGATCGCAACTCAAAATTACCAACGTGAGATTTTTGTATCTATTGAAACGTACATTCTGCATTTGGACATACCTATTTACAATTTTATGAACTTCTGTCTTCCCGTCAGGTTTTGTGTGGTCTGGGGTAGGAGGTGGGGAAGTAGTCAACCAGTCAGACCCGAGCAATCTGTTATCGGGCGACAGGTCTGTAAAAAGAGGATCTTCCTCCAGGTCTCTGAAGCCAGGAACAAAGATCAAACGAGGCAAACAATCAGAAGTGTACACTTTGTGTACATAATAATAATCTTTATCAATAATTTAATATTGCAGTGTACCATGTTGAAATAATAATCCTCAAAATGTCTCAAAGCGCTTCACAGGTAAAGTTGATTGACGGTATATTTCATCCGTAAAGTGGATTGATTGTATATTTTGTGGGCAAAATACAGCAACTAATTGCACACAGCAGCATCCCACAAACAATCATGGATTGAGCGACCAAATTATTATTATATTTATTATTATTTTTGTGTCTCAAATGTCTCAAAGTGCTTCACAAAGTTTTTCTGTAAAATGTTGTGGTTGTGTACGTGTTGTTAAATGTGCGTCCATCAATTTGCACAGCAATGTCCCGCGAACAGCCATGAAGTGTACGACCAATTTTACGCAGGGAATTGTTGGCCAGCACACTGGGAGAAAAAAACTCCCTTCATTTTCATAACACTGGGAAATTTCACTCCTAGGACTTCAGTTTGTCTCAGGTCCTGCTGATGATATGAAAATGTATCCTCAGTTTGATATCCTTGCTATAAAGGGCTGCTAATATTACACAACTTGTGTTTGGAAAATGTCCATTATGGAGAAACAACTCTGCAACATCAGTTGCTGGACCCTTCCTTAGCCACAAAATATAGTCAATCCACTTTGCAGTATATCCCGCGAATCTCTTTGAGACGTCTCGACGACACGACGAGGCAGCATATCAAATGGAAGGATTGTTATTATTATTTATTATTATGTCGTCCCTGTCTATTCAAGGCGCTTCTTTACTTACTGTTGGGAGTTATATTCTTGAAGGACATAGTTCACAAACTAGACGGTTTTGCATTAGTGCTCTTCTAAGTGTGGGTTAAGACATGCATCTGCAGAACGGAGGGAGCTTTACTACGCGACTGGTTGTGCTGTACTTAATGCAGGGATGCTTTACCAGCTGGCCAGCACTATCATCTCTCATTTTAAGCAGCTCTCCCTCATCTCACCTATAAATCAAATTACAACTCTTTAAACTTGTAACAAGCTTCAATGCCAGAGGTTGGTCACATGAAACTTGTACTAATTATTTCAAAGTAGCACTCATTTTTCTGCAAGAACAACTAATACTTAGTGCTGTGCGTCAACAATAGTTGAAATTTCTTTCATCCTCACGACAAATGTAGCTTCAGAGTTTTTCTTGCCGAAGAATATATTTCCAAAAGTGATTAGAAACATGAAATACTGAATCATTTTCACTGATCTCTGCTTTTTGATGCCAACGCCAACAGATTTCACCCACATCAGGGAGGTGTTCCAGCACAAATTGTTAGGAACCTTTATCATTTTATCAAGATCACAGCAATGCAGGCTGTTTCTCCTGGTTAGAAAACTACTTTTTCTGTGGTTTTGAGAAAATCTTCACCATCGCCATACCTGAGATCTTCAATGGCCTACTTACTTACTCACTGGCCTCCCTCGCTCTAGCCTTTACAAGCTCCAGACCAACCAGAACAACAACAACAACAACAACAACAACACGATTCCATTTATAGAGCGCCTTTCACGTCGGGAGGACGTCCCAAGGCGCTGAAAAAAATCCTTTCATTTGATATAGCGCTTTTCAAGTCTTCTAGACGTCTCAAAGCGCTTCACAGAAGTGAAAGTGTAAAGTGAATTGACTGTATATTTGTGGGCGAACGCGGCAGCCAATTGCGCACAGCAATGTCCTACAAACAGTCGTAGATTAAAAATGACCAATTTATTATTGTTTTTGGTTTTGGAGGGATTATTATTAGGCTCTGTGTGGAGTAAGGAAACTTGCCCAAGGTTTCGCCCTCTGCCTGGAATTGAACTCAGGTCTCTCGCTTGCGAAGCGAGTGCTCTAACCACTGAGCTACAGGACTCCACAGAACTTTGATGACCAGCTTCTCTCCCACACAAGGCTCTGTGAACCCTTCATCTCCCTCTGTACTGGCAGCCCACCTCCCTGCAAATCTACTTCAAGACCCGCGTCTTTACCGTCAATGGCCTCTGCTATCTCCCTCCACTTTGGCCTCTAAGAGGCAGGCAAGCAGGCTTTCAGCAATTTAGCCCCGGCTCTCCGGAACAATCTTCCAAATTCCCTGTTCCTCACAGTCTCTTTCTCTACTTTCCAAACCCGTCTGAACAATTCTCTCTTTGACTGGGCCTTTGACCATCTCTCCTTAGCTCCCACCCCTTCTTTATAACTTCAAAGGCGCTAACTAAGTGCAATTTTTCTGAATTATTTATGGAAAACCCTTTCTTTGTGTTGGGGGAGAAAAAAAACATACATCTTTATGTTTGAGCTGTACAAAGTACTCCATGCACCCCGTTATTTTCTAGGGAATTAACTGCTTTTAATGCAAGGTTGTGATCCACGATGACCTTTTACCCTCACTGTCCATTAGAGAATCAAAGTCAAAACATATACCTCATCAGAATTTTACTATTCTCTTTTTAAAAAAGGCAGATGGCCCTCACTTTAAAAGCAGACAGAGGCAGAGGACATTCCACATGATATACCAGTCAACGACGCAATAAATTTCTCTTTCAAAGACCAAAAACTTCAATGAGCTTTTTTTTCCAACTCAGTTTAAAGCAAATAGCTTCAGGCAATTTAGCACATTAACTATGAAAATCTGAGTCCCAATTAAAGCACTTCAGTCATCAGAAATGTTTTTCTTGGAAGATTTCCTTGGAAAATGTTCATTTACTTTTAAATGGCACTAATTTTATAAGACTCTTTGTTTAGTTCTTCAAGGATGCCCTATCTCTAAATCATTGTCACGACTAACTTTGAGCAGTTTTAAGACCATAGTTTTACAGTTTTTAAGGACATCTGGTATTCTAGGATCGCCTACTTCAAAATTACAGAGGACCACATCTAGTTTACACATGCATTGGATTTCAGAACCTTAGCATCATTCCTAAAAACATGACTTTACAACATGTCAACTTTCACAAGTCACATTGTAAAATTATCAATGCATTTTGTAGATAATACTGAATATTTGTTAACTTCTTCACAGTAAGGTTTAACAATAATTTTCAAAAAATCCACTGCGCAGGAACAAATTGCAGAAACAACTTTGAACATCAATGGTTAAAACAAAAGGGCTTTTCCCACTTTTAAGACTTTCCATTACCTTTGTGCTTCCTAACGCCAACACCCCCCATACCACCACCTCTGATGTGTCTCCCGGCTCCATGGCCCCCCCTGAAACCATCTCACAATCCCCCAGGGCTCCGCAGACCCCAATTTGAGAACCAACGTTGATTACATTTATACATAACAGTGTCTACATGTTTCGCCCACAAAATAGTCAATTCACCTTACAGTATATTCTGTGAAGTGCTTTGAGATGCCTCGAAGACGTGATAAGACACTATATCAAATGCAAGGATTATTTTTATTATTATTACATAGATTCCCCACATGGGCAATTGGTTTTGCGTGTCGATCCACTGTATTTATCCTGTTTCAAATGCCAGAATAGCGGGGAAAATAAGCACTAAATTACACAATGAACTTGAATTCATACCACTGTTCGGAATTCAGATCAGAAAGACTGACTAAAAGAGACAGAAGTTAAATACTGTATTACTAAGTGGATTTAGATTAGCCTTAATTATTTGTTTGGAAAAGTAAATAGCTATGGCCATAAAATGTATAGACTAGATAAGGAACATTCCAAAACAAGTTGATAACATATTGTTGTTTCAAGGTAAACTGTGAATCACCAAGAATAGCACATAGTCATATCCTATACAATATTATTGACAAAACTAAGTTCAATCACCAGTCCAGCAGGAAGAAGCATGATCGTGAAGGAGGTATAGAATTACTCACACTGCTCCTGCGATCTGTCCATTTTCTACTATATCCTTGTCTTCCTGGCAGGGAGGTTTATTCTCAATGTAGTTCCGCTCTTCCAAATTCCTTAAGACCATGCTGTAAATGATGTGCTCATTTGGTTTCAGCAATAGGTGCTCAAACATCCTCAGCGTCATTATACTGATCTACAAAACGTAGGAGGCATATGCTCTTAAGTGCTTCTATTATTTAGCAGTTTTATTAACACACCGTTTATTTCGGGTAGTGTTATTCACTGCACTGCTGATTTAAACTGGGAAGTCTGTATAAAGCAGATCATCCCATCGTTTTTTTTTGCAAAGCACATCAACCCCACCCAGTGGCAGTAATCAGGTATTTACAGACATGAAATGTTTCTTTGCAGTTCATAGCAAAATATGCTATGTGAATCACACTTGTTCTATCTACGCTGTATGATATAGGTGGCTGAGAATCAGAGATGTTTAACACACGTCATTCAACACATTACTTATGGACTATCCTATGAATTCAAACAGAAACATTCAAATATTTGAATGGATCCAAATTTCCTGTGTATAATAATTGTTTATGCAACAGTCCAGCTGAATTATTTGCTTCCATTTTAAATTGGACAAACTTAACAGGACAAAGTGTTCAGCTCTTGATGGGGAAATCCATTTGCTGAAATTAAGCAATTCATCCCGGTGAATCAATGTTTTTTAAAACAAATCCTATTTAACATACTTGGAATCCTGTACATTAAAATGATCATATAGCTCCAATGTAGCTATTCAACAATTCCCTCCCACTGATGTATTGTTTCTAATGTACTAAAAGGTTGGGTTTCATCAATATTATAGTGGTCTCCTGCAGTTTAGCTATGCCATGACTTGTATCCACAAAAGCAATTAAGACTTCTACTTTCTTGCTGAGTTACTTTTAATCTCCCCCCAACACATATTATCATGAGGTATTAAGCAGGATTCATTATTACAAAATGAAACAATTCTACCTTGAATAACAGGCTTTGTGCCATAGCTTGGCATTGCTGCAATAGAATTACCAGGAGATTCTTGCCACTTTCAAACACATATTTTATATGTTGGGAGCAGCGGTCTCACTATCCATTTAGGAATCTGGGGCTGGGATTCTCTTCCCCTACAGTGAGCCCAATATTCCACCAGTTGGGTATAGTATAAAAGTTGGATAACCATGTATAAACACACATGTATTCTGGGCCATGTGTAAGCCCATGTCAAGAGGGAATTACAAATGCCCTTAATTACGTCAGTAACAAGCAATGAAAAGAATCTTTTCATTGGGGTTAATGCATATTTAATGGCACCTGCTGTACATAAATTTTTTACATGGTGCAAAACACACCTTTTACACAATTTACGCATTAATTTAATGCAAGCATGGAATCTATCACTTTACCAGAACCAAGAGTGGATGCAAGTGATGGAACTGTTCTATTATGTCTCACCTACAAATGATGCAACAGATTTTGAACAAATGAATGCTCACCTCGTCTGAGAGATGGTCACAATGTTCTATCAGCCGATATCGCAGCTGGTGCTTGCTATCTCCGGGCGTTTCAGGCTGTCTCTGCTCTCCTAACAGGAAGAAGACCAACTCTTGTAGCATGGCGTGGGATGTGATCTGTCGGATGATGCGATTTAGAAGCGATATCGATGTCAGAATACCAATCTCTGATCTACAAAATAACAAGCATTTTTTTTATAAACCAGAGCAAAATGTAACAATGTCTTGTGCAACTAAAATTAAGGACAAACTCATCTGCACTAAGTTATTCCCTCAAGAACGAAAACGTGGGACAGCCTCATCTGCCTATTCATACCTACTATGATTTAGATAGAAAGTGGAGATACATTTGTGCCCTTAAACTCCCTCTTTCTGAACAAAATTGTAGGAACTTAGGATCAACAATTCTAAATCTGGGAAACTCTTGATGAAAACGTCTGCTGAGAGTTAAAGCCAGATACCTATGGCACAATGTTTTATTGGTTTACAGATATCCGTGTTATTAAATAATAAAATACCATTATGTGTCATTTTGATTTGGAAACCCTTTGAATTCAGGCTCTTTCAATGGATAAAACAATACTTTGGAAATAGTATTTAAACCGTGTTTTCCCAGAAATGTCAGAAAATGTCAGTTAATTTATATGCTGGAAATCTGTCGTTCTCTCCGGGGACTGCAGAAGTGAACTGAAGGTTGTATTTTTATTTCCTGTTCGGTAAGAAATTCCCCAGAGCAGAATATCAATGCTAGGTCCCATCATTTTGATGAACAAATTAAGCCAGCTTACGTCTGCAACAGTTGTGGTTCCATGACAGGTACAAAGAACTCCTCCCGAATGGCTCTCGCCATGGCAGCTGCAGTCAGCTGTAAACAAAACGCACAAATAAGGAATACAGCTGGCGATTAATTTCCCACTTAACACTACAGAAATTCTGATTATATAATTATATAACAATAGTCACAGAGCCACATTTGAACGGTGAACAGCTTTATTCATTTATTTTGGCACAGATGCATTAAAACTGATTGTTTAATTCTCCTGACTCCAAACCAACTCAAAACATCCAAAGTCTCATCAACGATAACATTAAGGCTTTGTTTCCCATTCCAGCCAAGTGAATAAGGGCACTGCTCATTGTAGAACTGGGTCACACAGATTGCAATGTGGCAGGTTCAAATTCTGTGCTAAGGTAACCAATATCTGTTGGGGAGCTAAAATTGGCTTTAGTCTTTGGAGTAAGCAAGGGGAAATTAGCCAAGGTTATGAGGATCCCTATTGGGAGAGGACAGGATTGTGAATAGTTCCCTATTCCCCCAAATTCGAACATGATTAATGGTATGGAATGGAATGCATTGTGCAAAAAAATGTAAGCAAATTAGTGCATTAATTCAGTTTGGTTCTTGAGTTCCAACCTTGTGCGCTTCTTTAATCAGCTGGTCACAGTAATCAAGCCAAGACAGGAAAGATATGAGAGGTCGCTTTCCCGAGAATGCTGCATCTTCTTTATGGCTGTAAGAATCTAAACTGCAACACAGAAAGGAAGAGACAAAGAATCAATTGGTGCAAACATTTCCACAGTGGGAACGTAGCCCTTAAAGAATGGCATCACTTTCATACGATACCCAGAAGAAAGGCATAGGTTAGATTCCAATAACTGGATATTAAAAAAAATAGAATTTATGTAGATTTGCCAACAAGTATCATCTCTTAAATTATTCAACACATTATTTACTCACTAAAAAACAGGCAGTTTGGCCTGCTCTGGAGACGCATTGCAATTGCATCTTCAATATTTGTGAGTGACATGAGAACCCATCAGTGTGAGATGCCTCTCACTCTCACATACACACACATATACGTGCGCGAACGCACACATGGGTGTAACACTCACACAGACACACAAAATGTCAACAATCTTAATAAATATTCCTCCGAAAAAATGCCAGTTACTGTGAACACTAATGTTCTACTTACCCCCAGTTGACAGATTCCAAAGACTCGATATCCATGGGGTCTATTGACTGTGGCAGTGCTCTGTAGAGGGTGCACAGCCGATCTGTAAGTAATTGGCACAAGGACGTATTCTCAGCCAGGCACTTGGCAGCAGCCGGCTCTGGCAAACTAACAAGTAACATTAGACCTTCTGATGCTTTAACAACAATTCGACCATCCTGAAAAGCAACAGGAAGGAAAATGGTTAGTGTTTTCTTTTCATTCCCAGAATAAACATTGTTCACAACATGTGGAGGTAGAGATCAGCTGGTTTCTCTGAACTACATGCCGACTTTCAGCACGAGTATTCCACAATAGATCGATTTTGTCTGGTACTTTGTACATTTATTAATAATTTTACAAATGCATAAAATCGGAGACTTCCTCAGCACTCGGGCTTTCAAGACACACATTCTCTGGGCACAGGCTCGCAAGTTCCAATTACATTTTCCTAACTGTGCTGCTATGTTTGTACAAAACCAACAACAGCAGCTTGTATTTCTACAGTGCCTCTCACACAGGTTAGGGTCCCAGCCACTTCAAAAGAAAGGACATGAATGGTGCAAAAGCGAACATGATAGGTTATAAAAGATCAGAGGAATTCCTTTTTGCCTTTGAGGAAGGTGGAATAGAGGTTCTCTCCTGGGAGCAAACCTGAAAGGCTTCTTGGGCTTTTTTCACTCCATCGCACCTGTGCAGCTATATAAATGTAGATACATAAGACCCAGTAAAACCTAAATCAAACTGACAGATCTTGTCCTAGTGTACATATTTTCCTCAAAAATGCTACTCATCCATTTAAGAAACATTAGCTTTCATGACAACGCAGGGTATCACCAACAGTTATGCGCATTACCTGGACATTGATTACCACCCTCTTTCCCCTGCCAAGGCAGCATACCCTGATCAAATAATTCTTGCATTTGATCAGGTGCCTTTCACATCAGGACGACATCTCAAAATGCTTCAATGGCTACACTGCTAAGCATAGTGACTGGGTATTTTGCAGGCGAATGGGGTTTTTCATGATATTTGTCAGAAGGAGCTGGAGAAGGAAATCTTATACATACATTTGTTTTGTATTTGCACCTACCGGACTTTTACTGAGATTTAACAACGAGTTCACCAAGTTGTAGTCCTGTGTTTGACAGCGATCAATAGCTCGCGGCTGTGGGAAATGGCCATTTTATTAAGAGAATGCTGCAGGTGAGCGTTTTGCGGGGATGATTCAGTACAGCTGTCCAATTGGCCTATTACAGCTCTGCCGGTAGCGTTACACAGTCCAGCACTGGCATCACTGTCAGGAGCTTCAGCCTTCTGGGTCTCTGAAGATTGGTCTTTAGAATCAAGGGTTTTCCTTAAAACATTTGTTTTGGTCTGGCCGGCACGAGCAAATCCCGTATCTCTTGCAGATTTATTCTGGGAGTTGGTGGGGAGGAAGATAAACAAAAAAATCAGTTCATGACAGAATGGTAATCAAGACACATTGCTTGTTGATTTTAGTTCAAAGCCATACTAAGAACAATAGTACGACTAGCTCACAAGAGTGTAGTTATTCGTGCTCTGTCAGTGTGGAAGCACCCTTCCTATCAGGCAATCCACTGGTCACCGTGAAGTCTTTGGGGTGGGGTTCTGTAGGCAGTTTGTTCTACTCGACTCAAAGCCAGACAGAAGTCAACAGCCAAGAATCATCCCTGCTTGACATCTCTAAGCCTCGCACTGTCTATCCTTTCGGGTTCTGTTTTTTAAACTGCTTTGTGCCCTTAATTACTTGTCTATTACCAATCTGCATTGTAACTCTGTACAGTTGCTAAACCAATTACTGCAAATCATTTCTGCACCCTTATTGCTTTGATACAAAGAAACTTCATTGCCTTGTACACAATAATGCAGGGGATGTTTAGCTCACTTGGAAACTATTAAAACTGGCTTAATGAGACCACACAGTTACGGATAATTATCCAAATACACAGTGCACTCTCTTTAAAGGCTCACTTTAGGCTGCATTTCATTAGGTCACACCTAAAATGTTACTTTGAATTAAAGTCTTGAAAACATAAACACTGAATATTGCATTCAGGCAATAAACTGTAGCACTCTGAAAGGAACAATATGAAACTGAAGGCTAACATCCATACGATCGCCGCGAGGTATAACATTCAAAGCAGATGTGCTATTAAGCTTCAGGCTTTCTGCAGTCAATTTGCTCGAGCTGTACCAAAATCGTGTTCCCTTACTGGACATTTGTCGCAAATTGCCCAAACAGGACACCTTTTAATTCAATTATCTATCTTACAAAATATAGAGAGAACATTATTACTTTATTAAACCTTAACATAAAGATTTAAAAGCATGTTCAATTGTACTGGATTCATTATAAATTCAATTTTTTTTTAATTAAAGCGAAACAGCCATCTGATTGACTTATATCTTGCTGCAAACCACTTGCTGTTTCAATGACTATCTTTGTCATGGAAAATATCCTCCACGTCACAAATTTACTTAACTGGTTATTTTCCTAGGTGCAAATAGTTTGCAAGGTAACAAGAGGGCTGCGAGATGGCAATCTGTAGACAAGGAAGTGGGATATAATCAAGTTTAGGTCCTCCTCTCGTGTTATCTAGTAAGCTGCATCGTCGGTCAAATTTGCTTTTCATTATTGCGCGTAACTATGTTCCACACACATGCCAATTAAGAAACCAAGCAGTCTCTGTAGCTGGGCTGCTGACCTGTAGTCTGAAAGAGTGCAGGACGGGATCCTGGCTCACCTAGCAAACAGGTTTAGAGTAGGAAAATGAGACGACACATGCCAAACAGGGCTTTTGTGACATTAAAGAGTAATGTTCAATAATAATCCTTGCATAATGACAATAATAATAATCCTTGCATTTCATATAGCGCCTTATCACATCTTCGAGACGTCTCAAAGCGCTTCACAGAATATATACATTTAATATGGTATAAATCTAAAAGGCAGGTTATCAGAATGATTTACTCCCACAACTCCTACAGTTAAAAATAGAATAAGCTTTCATTGATGATGGAAAAATTATGGGACGTCTTCCCGACAACAATGTAATCTGTTGTTTTTATTGATACTCGATTTACTTGCATATTACTTGTGTGACTCTCCAGTTGGGACTAGAGCAATGACACCGGAATAAACTGCATTTACACTGAAAACATTTTAAACTAATGGCATTTGTGTAAGTTGCCATTTTTAAAAAAAACTTCCCTCATAGATAGAGTAAAGGCACCACTCAGTAAGTCCAGATGGTTGCTAATTTCAGCTGGAACTCTCCAATGGGTTCAGCTCCCTTGGGTTATGGAAGGTGAAAATCATTCAGTCATTCTGCTTATAACTACTTATGCAAAGGCTCTGCAGTTTTTTGAATGTGTGGATAGAATCAGTCTCAATTGCCATGTCTCCCGAGAACTGACACTTTATTAAAAAAATCCTTGCATTTGATACAGCGCCTTATTGCATCTTCCAGACGTCTCAAAGAGCTTCACAGAATATGCTGTAAAGTGAACTGACTGTATATTTCGTGGGCGAAACGCGGCAGCCAATCGCACACAGCAGCGTCCCACAAACAGTCGTGGACTGGATGACCAAGTTACCACCTTTTTTTTAAAAGGGATTATTACCCCTGAAAATCCGCCAATCGACTACCCACCGGGTTCCTACTTACTGTAGATAAACAGAGACGTGTGGAGTAAGAAAACTTGCCCAATGTTTCACCCTGCCAGGAATCAAACCCAGGTCAACATGATTCTGCTCAAGTCTAGCTATCAGGCAGATGGAATCAACCTTCAAGCAATACCAATGTTGTACTTTGAACAATGTCACAACAGTTCACAAATACTGACTTTGGTTTCAACTAAACCATTTTATTCTTGTGTCAGGCAAGGTTAAAAATATTGATTCTATAAGTGCAATATTTCACTTGCACAGGAAACAAATATAAAAGTAGCCATAATAAATTCTTTATGGTTCCTCTGGCAATAAAATGTCATTGGAAAGCAAAAATTAGAAAGCATCCTTTGAGGCTCCTCCTGACTATAAAACGTAAATTGCTGATGTTGTAAAATGTTGGTGGAAACAGTTGAGAGGATTGTTTAAAAACAAAACAATGCATTTGAGAGCTTTTTTATTTTGAACACAAATTGTGGACAAATCCAGTATTTGCTTTTTTGGGAGGTATAAAATAATAATAATAATCCTTGCATTTGATATAGCGCTTTTCACGTCTTCTCGACGTCTCAGAGCACTTCACAGAATAGACTGTAAAGTGAATTGACTGTATATTTGTGGGCGAAATGCGGCAGCCAATTGCGCACAGCAGTGTCCCACAAACAGTCGTGGTTTGAAGTGACCAATTTACTATTTTTATATTATCAGGCGTGTGGAGTAAGGAAACTTGCCCAAGGTTTCACCCTGTCAGAGCAAAGTTCCTGTTGACTACACAATTAAATCAATCCAATGTGAAGTTTTAATTTCAAAATCTAGTGAAGCCATTAATTTAATCAGAAATGCTATTGCATGATGGTTGTCTCCCCAACCCCCCACTGCTAACTCAAAACAAATAAAACTCAACAAACCTGGCATTTAAGGCACTGACGAGTCTTACAAAGTAACGGGGGAGTCTCCGCTATGGTGGGTTTTTTTTTTGTTGTGTACAATTTGAAAAAAAAGGTCGCAACACTTTCAAACGGTTTGAACTATTTGATTCTGGTGCATTTGAGACATTTTACTGCTCTGACCAGCCGCCAGGTATTATCAGCCAATTACTAAGCAACACCTGAATTTCAAAATGCTTTCAAGTTTTTACTTTGCGTTCTGAGCCAAGAGCAATTTCAAAGATTGCTGCACGATTATCTGCAGCTTTCACCTTCATGACAGAGAATAAGAGCAGTCACCTGGAGCCAGGGGAAATGGCTCAAGACTTGCCCGTATTGAATTGCAAGAAACTGTATTAACTTGGTTATACAGGCAATTCAATGAACTTTCAAAGAAGGGCCCAAGAAACATTCTACAAATTTACATTTCTGACAACTTTACATTCATGGCAAAGCAGCACACTCTTACCTCTAGAAAAAAGTTGACCAAATAGGGATCCTGTTTCAATTTTGCACACACTATACAGAGAAACTGAATTTCTTCGTTTTCAGTGGGGGCAGCAAGAACTTCACCACAAAGTCGAATTAATTTCTGTTAAAAAAAACAAAAAATTGTGACTGAACAGAAGGAAGTTAAGAACGGTTGGAGAAAACGACAACAAGTTTTTGCTTTGGCAGAAGTTACAAGTGTAAGAAATTGTTTTTTCACACAAGGTCACAAGCAAGATTTGGATGAAGAAGGCCCTTTGGCCCTTTTGATCTCATCCTACAAAGTAACCGAAATGATAGTTGAGCCATTATTGTACCTGGACGGGTCTGTAAACATTAATGTGCGGGAGCAAAGGCTGTCGAATCCTTCCCAGTAACTTTGTGTAGAAAACCAGGACTTGCTGCTTCATACCAGGCGGGCACTGGAAACACACAGACACACACCCGAAAGCAACAGTCAGAAATATCCTCAAGAGAATAACATAAAACAAAATGCACAACCTCTTGGCTTCCACATAGAATAAACACCGCCAGCCAGAACAGCGACTGAAATTGCTTTCCTGTCGGGATTCTCTAAGTCTACTTTATCATGTGCTTTGAGACGTCCAGAAGACGTGAAAAGCGCTACATCAGATGCAAGGATTAATACGATTATATTGGCTTGATAAAACAACAACAAAATATTAAAAACAAATTGGATCAATTTAGTGGTGTTATAATTCAAATTTTTGACTCTGGATGTATTCAATCTAATTTGCAACTTTCAAAAGATTCAGTGAGCTTTCTTAGGGCATCACAGCTGTGTGATATAGCTAACATGAAGCATCCTGATTAATTCAAGATACAATGGCTTCAGGAATCATGGATAATTACCGACTTGGGCACTTGGCTGGGGAAGAGGTGTTTAAATGTAAAAAGAGGTAATGTTTTTTTTTAGGGGGGTGGAGAGAGAAGAGGATCAGAGACAAAATAGAAGACTTATCTGAAAGCCTAAGATACAAATTTACCTTCTTGAAAAAACAGAATTATTTTCATAATGATAAATAATCCCTGCATTTGATATAGCGCCTTATCACGTCTTCGAGACGACTCTAAGCGCTTCACAGGATATGCTGTAAAGGGCAGTGACTGTATATTTTGTGGGTGAAATTCATTCTAATAAATAAGTTACATAATGAGATTTAAAAGTACAAAGTAGCGTGATTTAAGAGCAATGGATGCAAAATATCTAAATGAAATTTTCTTAAGAACTTTACCTTTTGGCTGCAGTAAGACAGACAAGTAATTAACCTGAATGTCTATGCAAGTTATTTGATTATAGATTAGGAAATATTATGCTACTTAAATACTTAAATCTGTACCTTATTGTTAATGCATGCTACAATTCTGTGGTAGATTGCTCACTGTAATGGAAAATATTCAGCTCTTCAATATTGTCAAATGCTTCAGCATAGAGCTGGTTCTATCCAATAATGAACCGCTATTTGTTTTACTTGGAAAACTTAAGTTTTAAAATGCAAACAAATTGTCAAGCGGCGTCAATTAATTTTTTAGAAAACAAGCATCAACCCCCCCTGATAAATTTATGGAAATCCATAAACCTAAACGTGCTACATTAATCTGAATCTGTCATGGTATGTTCCGCTTAGACCAAGAATTTCCTGTGAGAAAAATAAAATTACAATATTAATGTATATTTACATAGCGCCTTTCAAAGTTGGGAGCATGTCCCAAAGTGCTTAAAATTGAATGCTGCACGTTTATGCCAATTCTACTGAATAACCAAAATGTGCAATTCCATAGCTGCAGTATGCAGTCCTCCTGACGTGAAAGGCGCTATACATGTAATTTGTTGTTGTTGTTGCTGTATTTACTCTCCACCCTATGACTCAATTCCATTGGAGATGAATTAGCAAATTTGCTGCAGTACATTAAGCAGTGCTGCACAATTCCAAATAGTTCAACGTGTTATAAACTAGGCACAAAATGTACTTATTAAAAGTGTTCATGGGGTATATTTTAGTACCACCTCTTACTCTGTTGAATCTCGTCTCGACTGGTTATTATGTGAAACTCTATAATATTCCTCCTGCACGACATCCCACAGCATACAATACACTTATTCTTAGAACAACATGTTGCTTTATTTAATATGAATGTCTTACAAAGTAAGAGAGGGGGAGGGGGAATCAGAACTCAACATTTATATAATAATAATAATAATCCTTGCATTTGATATAGCGCTTTTCACGTCGGGAGGACGTCCCAAAGCGCTTCACAGAACACACTGTAAAGTGAATTGACTGTATATTTGTGGGCGAACGCGGCAGCCAATTGCACACAGCAATATCCCACAAACAGTCGTAGATTGGAAATGACCAATTTATTATTGTTTTTGGTTTTTGGAGGGATTATTATTAGGCTCTGTGTGGAGTAAGGAAACTTGCCCAAGGTTTCGCCCTCTGCCTGGAATTGAACTCAGGTCTCTCACTTGCAAAGCTACAGGACTCCACGTGTAATAGTGTAAAGTTAAATTTGTTCAGTTTTATAGTACAATAGAATTTATAAAGTGCAGTTTTCAACAGAAATGTGTATATTTGTATTTGAAGAGCACCAAGCCCAAATCAGACAGCCAGAGTGAAGAGCAGCAAATCTGTCAGGTGTGGGCTAAAATAAAGTCTTTTGCAGCCATGGAGAGGGAGGGAGAATTAGTCTCACCCAGGTACTTGCAAGGATTATTATTAGATTAGTATTGCAAAACTCAGGGGTCACATTTCAAAAACAATTTGTTCTTATACTACGACCTTAACTTGCATGCAGTTGGAATGATGTTAAATGTCAGAGGCAGTGAAACTTATTTAAAGAAATTAAAGGAGGAAGTTCAATAAGAGTTACAAAACATACATCAGCTTTTCCCAAGGTGTATAAAGTCTCCAGAATCTTGTGATGCAGCAAGTACTCCATGCAAGGCCCCGTTTCTCCAGACTCTCTCTCACTTTCTTCTTGCACCAAAATATCCAGCATCTGGTCCAGATGTGACGGGATGTTTGTGTCCGTTACTGGAGCTTTGTCATCTATCAACAAAAAAGATGCTCATTTAGGATGTTTAAGACCAGGTTAGCAAATCAAAATCTAAAGATTAAAATCAGATTACCTACTTTATGTATAGATTTCCTCAATCTTTTGAGTCTAGTTTACCATCAAACTACAATAGGATAGACAAGTTCTCCCAGCGACAATCCCTCCCCAAAATTTTAGTTACTGCAGTCAAAGTCTCATAAGAGCCACTGATTTGCTATTCCTGCCCTACATAAAATCCATGCATCTAAGACTACCTCCAACTTTTCCAAGTAAGAGTTAGATATAAAGAAGTAAGTGCTATTGATATGAGGATAAACTACATTTAAAGAATGAGGAAGACTAACAGCCCCCAACCCTCTTCCTCAGGTGGTTTAAATAGTTGAAATGGAAACAGTGCCAAAAACTAAACAGAAATGGGATGGAAAGTCTAGAGAGGTTACTTTTTGTTTCGATTTCAAGATCCTCACTTAGATTTTGAAACCCTTTCATGCCCTGGCACCTACCTACCTCTCCGACCTGCTTATCGCCCAACACACAAACCGCTGCTTCCGCTCAACTGGCTCCAGCCTCCTGCATGTCCCCCATGCCGTCCCCTCCGTTCCATCAATGGTGGCGTGCTTTCAGCCACTACACCCTGAAAATCTTCCTCTATCCCTCTGCCTTGCCCCTTCATTCCCCATTTTCAGGTCGTGCCTGAAGACCTTCCTATTCGACCGTGCCTAAGTCACCTCTCCCTCCCCCTGGCTTGGCGTTGGGCTCCACCACTGTCAAAAATCATGCTCCGCCCTGCGTGAGGGGCACAGTATAATAGCAAGTCATCATTGTTGTTTTGTTCAAAGTACTTCCCCAGCAATAATGGGTGAAACACAGTGTAAACACATGGCTTGTTTGGTACTTGGTATATAGAAGCTCTCCCACCTGAACTGCTGAGCTGCTCCAATAACATTTCCTACAGAAAGGATCCATTTATTTTAATGAAGATGTTAAATTCCTCAAACAATTGTCTGGGATGTCAGAGCTCTAAAAGACATCCAAGCACATTCTGAGAATAAATAACCTCCAAAGAAGCAGTGAAATGTCACCTCTGCTAGCACCGGAAAGGATCGATGACAAGATGTTGTTGACCTGAAGCCTGATACAAATAAATACTGGGGCACTTAGGACACAAATCTAAATTCTGAGGCATGACATAATGCTAAAGGTTGAACTGTACCCAGACAGAGAGCACATAGCTCAAGTAAGAAATCACATGCCTGATGCTATTTGCAGAAGGGGCATATAAACCTTTATAACTGGGCCAGGGTCAACACAAAGTTGCTGGCTATGGGAGAAATGTGACCATTCAAAATAGTTCTGGAGTGCAGGAAGGAGATAATAATACTTGCATTTGATGTAGCACTTTATCACATCTTTGAGATGTCTCAAAGCGCTTCACAGAATATACTATAAAGTGAATTGACTGTGTTTCAAAATGCTGCAGCCAAATGCGCACAGCAGCGTCCCACAAACAGTCGCGGATTGAAGTGACCAATTTATTAATTTTTTTAGGAAGGCATTATTATCCCCACAACGGCGATCCGCCAATCGACTAACAAATGGGTTCAACTTACTACAGGTAAACAGAGTAAGGAAACTTGCCCAATATGTTTCCCTGCCAGGAATCGAACCCAGGTTTCTCGCTTACAAGGCGAGTGCTCTAACCACTCAGCTATAGGGCTCCACTAATCAGATGGCTCTATAAAATTTAAGCCACAGCCTTGCAAGGGCCCTTTGCAGCATTTTTTTCCCACTGTATAAGATTCCTATCCAACTAACTAAATAAGAACGAACCTGCATTGAAGGACCATTTCAGCAAAATAAAATGCATTCACCTCAAAACTAACAATGCAAGTCCAAATTAATAAAGGCTCAATCTGGCATGACAGAGTTGTGAGTTTCCCTCTTGGTTCTCACAAAGTTTTAATACACTTTAATAAATCACAATTGTGCTCTGGAATTCAAAATTAATATTCAGTCCATTTCTGCAGAAACGACATGATATAGGATCTAAAAAATGACAATCTAAACCCAGTAGCTGTTATTGATGTTTCATTTAATGTCATTTACTCTAAACAAGTGACTCTGAAACTAGGCAGTTGTCAATACAGAATTGGTTAAGAATGGGGGACAGTAAACACTGAAGAAAAATCAAATACTTCTCTAATCAGTACTGAAATGCCACCAATTTATTACAATATTTCAGATGTCCCAAGTTTGAAAAACATATTGCAATTGGGTACAACTCATCAAGACAGGTAGGTAACAAACCCTTAAGTCACTGACAAAGAAAACAGAATATCAATTGTGAATAATTGTTTAGCTTCAGACTAGAGGCTTTAATAAATTGAATAATGAAAAGACTTTATATGCACTGCAATTCATAAACATACTTTTACCAACAGAGGATACAATAAACCAGTCATTCTGTTTTCCATGTAGATGAAAGAGTGAATTTGAAGCATTTAATCACAAACTTCTTTACCTGATGTTTCAATGTAGTAATGAGTAATAGCCTTCCAGTGATATACGAAGTCTTCCTGCAGTGGCAGGGAGGGAGCCAGCTATAACGTGTGGAAGAGAAAGAAAAAAAAAGGCATATTAGTCTTGTTGATAATTAGATTCGACAAGTAACACTTCAAGTAAATAATCTCACTAATGTGTGTAACTGAGCAAGCTGTCAACTTCACTGTCGCTCCACAGCTGAGCCAACTGGAGTTCCAATTTAAGAAAATCACAATGTATAGTACTTGGGACATTACAATATAAAATAATAATGCTTGCATTGTGATATAGTGTAGTGACTGTATCTTATAGGGAATATAGCAACCAATTTGGATACAAAAATGTCCAACAAACAGCCATGAAGCGAATGACCAATTTTATCTGGCGATTTGTTGGCCAGGGCACCTGGGGAAACCCATTTCTCATTTTGAATAGTTCCACAGGATCTTTAACATCCACCTGAACAGGCAGATGGCCATTTAGGTAAGGTCCCATCCGAGTCCCATCCGAATTGCCAATAATGCAGAGCTTCCCTGACATGGAGCTCGACTCAAAAGCAAGAGTTCTACCAACTGAGCCCAAATCAGCCTCCTCAGCACAAATTAGAACTGAAAAATTGTGACCTTCTGCTCTGTACAATTCACTGCTACAACAGGCAGTCAATTTGTGCTTTAACTCAATATACCATTTGGCAGCGTGGTCTGCTATACTGTACTCAAATACTTGCCCTATTTTTCCTTTTGCAGTACAGGTCACACGGATTAAACTGCGTGCTGGAAAAGCTCCACGTCAGGGAAGCTCTGCATTGTCGGCAATTCGGATGGGACCTTACCTAAATGGCCGTCTGCCTGTTCAGGTGGCCATCAGAGATCCCGTGGAACTATTCAAAACGAGAAGTGGGTTTCTCCAGAGAATAATGAGGCCAAATGTGATATTGTAAAGCAAAGAGTTCCCTAATGCCATCATGTATGACACACACTTAATCCAAAACGGCAGATGTGTACATGGGATGGGAAAGTACTGTAAAAACAAAGCGGATATTCGAGCAGTCCAGATGATTTCTACCTCAATGATAAGCTTTACACAGACTCACTTTGTTAGAATTGCTTACAAATATCAATTAACTAAATGGTGCAGCTTTTTTTTAAAGTACTTCTTAAATGCATTAAAGAAATCTTCATCTGCTTTACTGTAGCTTAGTATGTGCTGCATGACCTGACGTTTAGAAAATTCGGACTGCTCAGGGTTTTCATTGTACCAAAAATCAATTTGCATTGTACAGAACAGTTAGTGTCGGAGAGTAAGAAAATAATGCTTTGAACAGTGAAGCTCATTTGGCTCTTCTAACTCATTTCTTCCACACATTATGCAAGATCAATTGTGGACTCTATCCCATCCTCTGCATGAAATTCTGAAAATATCTGCTGCAACCTAAGGGGAAATCAAACAAAATCTCAATTTCTACTCTTCAACCCTGGCTTCCTTCCTGTCATCTCACACCGCAAGGCCCGGGAAACACTCAAAAAAATGTTTCTCATGAAGTTTTTATTTATCTCTGCCTCTTCATACTCCCAGAACCTTCAAAGCTGTTCAGAATTCAGTCCACAACCCGAGTACAAAAAACACCTCCTAAACACCATGGCAAAACAGACCATTGAGCAGCTGCTATGAACACAAGAATATATTACAAACAATGGGCTTGTAACCAGAATTGTTTGCTCAAGATTAACCAACAAAATAAATTTCCTGTTGGTTTCTTTCAAACACATGATACACATTTCTAAATAAATCCAGCCTCAGCTTGTGAATTTATTTTGAACCAATCGACAATTGTGCCAGTTGAGATCTTTAATAAGGACCGCATGACTTGCCAGTACGTATATGACCAGCTACCCGGGTAAACACAGAGCTGTTTGGCTTTTTCTGAAGCAGTCTTTAGGACTATAAAAAAAATGTATTAAGGGTATGTTAGTGTGAGGTTCATATTGGAGTCCTGTAGCTCAGTGGTTAGAGCACTCGCTTTCCAAGCGAGAGACCTGGGTTCAATTCCAGGCAGAGGGCGAAACCTTGGGCAAGTTTCCTTACTCCACACAGAGCCTAATAATAATCCCTCCAAAACCAAAAACAATAATAAATTGGTCATTTTCAATCTACGACTGTTTGTGGGACATTGCTGTGCACAATTGGCTGCCGCGTTCGCCCACAAATATACAGTCAATTCACTTTACAGTGTGTTCTGTGAAGCGCTTTGGGACGTCCTCCCGACGTGAAAAGCGCTATATCAAATGGAAGGATTATTATTAGGATTATTATATTGCAATAGACATAAATGGTGCAATTTATCAAAGGCTGGTAACAATGTTGGGGAAGGTTATTTATCTTGACATATTGGAACATATTGGTGTGTTGACAATAGTGAGAAAACTACAATATTTACTATGAATTCTCAATGATTCGCTGCCAATAAGAATTTGAACTCCTCTTTGGAATAGAACAAAACTTCTCTTGGGACAAGGGTCTCCTGTTGTCAACAAATTTTGACAATATTATGAAATCTCTGTTACCTTTGGCAATTCCTTTTGTGGCAGAATTAGAATGAAATTTCATGAGTCTCCAAAGAAATTTGTAGACGAACCTGTTCTTTCAAACATAACTATGGGTGGCGTTGGATGCGATTGTGTGTATATATATATATACATAAAAAATACAGTACGATTGCCTCTTGCCTCCATCAAGACCCGGCTCAAGACCCTCCTGTTCGACTGTGCCTTCCCCCCTCACTTACCCCAACCCCCCCGCCCCCCACCCCCCCACTCTCTGCTCGGGTCCAAATCCCGGCCAGTCCAGCGCCTTGGGATGTCCTCCCGACATGAAAGGCGCTTTACAAATGTAATTGTATTTTACATTTATACAGTGCCTTTCACTTCGGAGGATGCCTCAAAGCACTGGACACTCCTAGTCGGGCGCCTGAGCTGGGGGTGGGAGGAGGAAAATGACCGAAAGTGCAGTCAAAGAGGTACATTACATAAAAATCGATATGCAACTAGCACATTCCAAAACAAGCCCTAAGTGTGGCTTCTTTGAAGCACTTACAAGTTACCATGTTTCCGTTGCAGGTTATATTATCAACTGTACACTTGTATCTTGTCTTATCGTTTAAGGAAGCGATTGATGGAGGAGAGTGGGGAAATGTCTGTCTGAACACCCTTTTGTAAGCATTCTCTGAGATATAGCCAGGAGAGGGTGGGTATCACAAGCTGCCTCTCCTGATTAAAACATGCAAGATTTTTTTTAAGGACTTTTCATTCAAAGTTTTTTTTAAAAAAAGTTTGTGTTTGTGTGACCTGCAGATTAGGGGTTAGCTCAGGAGACGGGGAGGGGGGGGAAGGGGATGTTGTAGAGCTCCTCTGACTCTGTTTATGGCTGTTTTGCGTACCGTGGTTGGTTGGTTGTTGGAAGGACATCACTGTGCGCAAAACAGTCTGCCGCGTTTCTCCTACATCGTACACTCTGTAGAAAAATCCTCCTGAGGTGAATGAAGCGCTTTCAGACATAATCCCTTCCAAAATAAAGAAAAATTAACCCACGCCTGTTTACCTAGCGATACGTAAGAACCCGGTTGCTAGCCGATTTGCAGATCACTTTCCAGGGGGTAATAATCCCTTCAAATTTAAAAAAAATATACATAATAAAAATGGTCGCACAACCCACGACTGTTTGTGGGACACTGCAGTGCGCAATTGGCTGCCTCATTTCGCGCACAAAACACACAGTAATTCCGTTTGACTGTATAGCTTGTGAAGCACTTTGAGACGTCTCAACAACACGATAAAGCGCTATACCAACCGCAAGGATTATTATTATCATCATCACTGAAAGCTGACGTGGAATATTTTGGAATGCATATAAACACTTACAGATGCTTCTCACTCACACACAATGGTAGAGTGCCACTGAAGAGCTGTGCTCTTAATAGAATAAGTCACGCTGTTCAGCCACTCCGCCCTGAAACTCTGGGACGCTCTTCCTCTAGCCCCTTGCCCCTTCCTTCCCCATTTTCAGGTCGCGCCTAAAGACCTTCCTGTTCCATAGTGCCTACGGACACCTCGCCCCACCCCCCCCCACCCCTTCCCAGCTCGGAATCGTGCTCCGCCACTGCCAAGCGATCTCTGCGTGAGGGGCACGGTGCAAATGCAAGTTGTTGTTGTTCATTGGACCCAAGCATCCACTAAATTCACGTGTGGCTCCAAGTAGCTACCAATCCCAAGTAGCAATCACACCCCAGTACAATGAAGAGCAAAGCCAGTCGAGGGAAACCAGTAGCAGTCGCCTTCAGTGAAGCGGAACATGGAAAAAAAATTCTAGGTGAATAAAAAAACGTGTCAATAAGGTGGTTTGATACGGTTATAACACGAAGTGACATGTAAAATGTTGCATCAGTGCAGAGTGAGTAAGACGCTGAATACTTCTGCAAGTTGTAGGCCACCTTCCACGTGGCTGTAACAGAACCACCTCAATGGTACACACAGCAGAACGACAGCACTTCCTGGAATGCATTTGGGCCATCGAGTCCTGTAGTTGAGTGGTTAGAGCACTCGCCTCGCAACCGAGAGACCTGGGTTCAATTCCTGGCAGGGAGAAACCTTGGGCGAGTTTCCTTACTCCACACGCCTGATAATAATCCCTCAAGGAAAACAACAATAATAATTTGGTCAATCAATCCACGACTGTTTGTGGGACACTGCTGTGCGCAATTGGCTGCTGTATTTCGCCCACAAAATAGACAGTCAATTCACTTTACAGTGTATTCTGTGACGTGCTTTGAGATGTCTAGCAGACGTGAAAAGGCGCTATATCAAATGCAAGGATTATTATTATATTTATCATATATTTTGTGGGCTTCAGTGCGATTACCCACTGTAGATAACTTGCAGATCAGGTTAGTTACAAATCCTGCGCTCCACTGGAAGGATGCGACATTAGCAGCGGCACTGCACTAGAAATGTCAAGTTGATTTCATTTACCAGGAGTTATCTGGTGACTGAGCAACATGCAGGAAACAAAATAAATTGGTCACTCAACCCACGACTGTTTGTGGGACGTTGCAGTGCACAATTGGCTGCCGCGTTTTGTCCACAAAATATACAGTCAATTCACTTTACGGTACATTCTGTGAAACGCTTTGAGACGTGATAAGATGTTATATCAAAAGCAAGGATTATTATTACTGGCTGAATAGTTTTGAACAGCGACACATTGATGAGCTGGAATCGTAACAAAAAAAAGCAAAAGCAACATTAGTAAACTCAGAGTCAGAACTGACGATACCTTAAGCAACTCAACTTCAAAGTAGAGATTATCTTTATATGCCTACCCTGAACTCTAATGGGCAATTTCAAGGTAACAGAGCAAGCCTTCGTAAATTATATTTACATTTCAGTAAATATTTACAAAGATACGTTACTGTATTCACTGGACATCAATTATATTTGCCGGTTTTGATTCAGTTCTTATATCCTGATCACTGAATGGGGTGACCGATTTGGCAACAGGACCGTCAGGAAAAGCAAAACTCTCTCAAAGGTTAATCTAAATCAGTTAAAATGTACGCAAACCCAAGAGGAATTTTACAGATTGCAACATGTTAGATTGTGAAGGACATAGTGCGACTTAAAAGTTATTTTCATTTCAAGATTTCCAATTGCTTATAAAAAGTTGCTAATGTTAAAATGTTACAATCATTAAGTGAGATGATGCAGAAGAGTTTACTACTGAAGGAGGAACATAGTTCAAAGTCTTCAGTACAATTATACGACTGAAGGTCAGATTTGTACTGCCACGACACAGATATTGCAGAATTATCACCTGCTATACAGGTACTGGGAAATATTAGTGAACAGATATTTTCTCTGACATTACAACATTCCACTTAATAAAGTGCAATTATATAAAGCTGATTCTACTTCATTGTGAAACGTTGACACTGCAATCTGTAGATCGATCGAATATTTGGTTAACTGAAGCCGCTTGATGAAATTACTGACTCTATCCACCCACACACACTTTGTCCCAATCTAGAGGACAGAATTCTGTCTGAACACTCATTTATCCCCAAAGTCAATACAACATGAAACCCCCAAATATTCCTTCATCCCCACATCTGTACTATTTCCTAACCATTTTACCCCAGCGGCAGAGAAACTTTCTTTTCTGTAAATCAACTGGTCTACACATATCCTTAGACAGCATCCACCTCCCCAATACTATTTCCAATAGTGTACATATAGCAAGTTCGATTTCCAAGGAACTGATCAATGTAAAATCAACTGGTCCCATTTGGAGCCCACTCCACATACGCGAATATAAGAATTTGCTAAGTAAAGAAGACCAAGGTCCATCTAGATCGCCTTCCCCCATCCTGCCAGTCGCTTGACGTGTTGTGTCCCAAATGCAGGGAGGAATTCTCCAGTCTCACTTGAGAGTCGTGTTAATTCAAGGTGACATATATGTCGACTGTGCTGCAGGTCAGCAATGCAATCATACAGAGTAACCATAATCATTCCAAGCCAAGTGCAGGGTCAGAACATCTTGACGAGATATTGGCTTGAGTAGCAGCATTCACGTGATGTGTTAAAAGTTGCTGGGTTATTATCAATATTAGGCGAGAGATGGTAGTCCCACCAGATCTTCAATAACATTAAAAATGTAACAATCACTCAGTGAGTGGGCCACTACGCCTTCCCCTATGCATATCCGGTTGCAGAGGTGAGGCTGTCAATTTGACACTATATCTACACTCCCATAACAACATGTATCGGCCTTCACTCCAGACGGCGTATCGGAGCACTTGGGGGAAATTGAGAACTTGAGATTCATTTGGAGGAGGAGGAGGAGGAGGAGGAGGAGGGGTAATAGCACCTCATTTGTTTTGTTGCTTTTTTTTAAACCAAGGACCCATTAAAAATCCCACGGCAAGATTTGAAAAGTGAAGGGAGTTTCTCCCAGGATCCTGGTCAACAATCTTCCAGAAACACATCGGTTATTCACATCATGGCTTGTTTGTGTCTTTAACAACTGTGGAGCCAAAGCGGTGGACAAGTTGTCTGCCGCGCTCACTACACCGCACAGCGATTCTCTGTGAAGGGCTTTGAGGCGCTTTTTTTTTTAAAAAGCGTTTTAGGATTAGTGTAGTGTCACACAAAATTAAACGCTCAAACGCGATGAATAATAATAAAAATGGGATTATTCCTGTGCTTATTTTGATCGTAGGGAAAGAGAATAATGAGAGGATTATTGGGGGTGGGGGGGGGGGGGGGGTTTGCCTTATTATTTGCTGCCAAGCAAGAAAAGATCTAAAAGGAAAAGAGTATTCTCCGTTCTCCCCAAACCCTCCTCAGCACCTTAAGCACAAACTAAGCGTCTCTCATCTGGGCCAGAGAGCCAGTGACCCCCAGGGACTGCTTCAACAGCTGGTACCTGGGGAGCGCGTGTAACTCAGAGACCCCTAAATGCCTATTTATTTATTCGTCTTATTTATTACATAAAGTATTGTGTGTTGTATTTGGAGGGAAAGTTTTTTTGGTATTGCCATATTGCCTTTTTTTTAAAAAAAAGCACAATTCATTCCCTTCCTATCCTCCCTACACCCCCCCCCCACACACACACACACACACATAAACTTTTAAAATTAAAATAATTGATTTTTTTCAACACATAAAATTAAAAATCAAAAAGGGAGAGA
>NW_024704748.1:1776377-1783877 GCF_018977255.1 Callorhinchus milii | reverse complement strand
GCCTGCTTCACGTGCCCCGCCTTGCCCGCCCCACTATTGGCGGGTGGGCCTTTTGCCACTCTGCCCCCACCCTCTGGAACTCCATCCCACAGACCCTCTGCCTCGTCCCCTCCCTTGCCACCTTCAAGACCCATCTCAAGACCCTCCTCTTCGACCGTGCCTTCGGTCACCCTCCTTCCTCCGCTGCCCGATCCCGATCCCCAGCTCAGGTCCAAAACAGGTTGTCCAGCACCTTGGGATGTCCTCCCAATGTGAAAGGCGCTTTACAAATGTAATTTTGTTGTTGTTGTGTTGTTGTCCCAGACACGTTTTTTCTCTCTCTGGTCTGCCTCTGCTGCCCTCCTTAATTTTGCATCATTAACACCTCTTTAGCCCATCATCCCCTGTCCTCTACCCCATTTACTCCTCTGTCTTCCTTGCCCTGCCTCCCCCTCTCTCTGTTAACCCTTAAAAGCCTCTCCCTCCCAACAGTTCTGTCGAAGGGTCCTGGAGCCAAAACGTTGACCCACTTTCCATTCTCCATAGATGCTGCCTGACCTGCTGAGTGTTCCCGGCCGCTTCTGATTTTGTTTCAGATTTCCAGCATCTGGAATATTTTGCCTTTCATTTTTTTCACTCACTCTCTCACTCGCTGCCACTCACTCATTGCAGGTGGAGTACTTCCCGGCCAACGCTAGGGAGTGCTGCAGCCTCGCACACACACACACGCACAGACACACCAGTGAGCTCTCATCTACTGCTTGGGGAGCACTAAGGGAAAGCTCAGACGTCTCCAGTCCAGGAGGAAACTCCTTCGCCAATTAAGTGGGGGACCAGATTTTGACCCACCCTGGTACAGTGCAAACCTTTCAACAACAACAAACATAAATGACACTATAAATTACACTGCGCCCTTCATGTCGGAAAGACATCTCAGTACCAGGGGCATGGATGTTATTCCCCCGCTAGGTTTGCGTTACCCTTTTGACGCCATATGGAGCACAGACAATATAGTGCACATTAGGGCATCTCTCCAAGATATAGGTGGCGAACAGCCAGGACATATGCAGATCTACAGCACCAGTGGGCATCGACCAGTGCCCAGTGCAATACCCCAAACACCAGGGGCAAACAGGCCAGCCCAGTGCAGGCCATTCAGTATTAGAGGAGAAATACCTCCCAACAACAGTAACAATAATAATAATCGTTACATATGATACAGCACCTGATAGTGACCAAATTATTATTATTTTTTTCTTGAGGGATTATTATCAGGTGTGTGTATTAAGGAAACTTTCCCAAGGTTTCTCCCCCTGCCGGGAATCGAATCTAGGTCTCTCGCTTGTGAGGCGAGTGCTCTAACCACTGAGCTACAGGGCTCCACTTCCATCGCCAACTTCTTCCATCACCAGGAGCACAATTTGGCCTGACAAGTGCAACAACAACAACTTGCATTTGTATAGCGCCCTTCATGGGGGGGGTATTGACTTTCCAATCCAGTACAATAGGAGGCTCAGAAGTAAGAACTGTAAGAGCTATCTTCCCTCCAAACACCAGAGGGTGCACAGAATCCCAACTCAACCCAGTTGTGAACGGACTACTGAATGTACAGAACTGCTGTATAATATTAACATTCCAGACCAGGCTTGGGGGACAACCTTTAAACCCTAGGGTGCGAATGGCAACACAAGTCAAACAACCCCGCCAAATTACACACATACAACTATTAGCTCAATGTAAACAGGCCACTGTTAATCTCCCATTGTGTTTGCAGTATGTTTGTATTAATCAGCTGTTACTCAGCGTCTGATAATAATGACTTATATTGTGTTTATATAGCTGCTATCATGTGAAGTACCCATCTCAAACCAGTTTACAAATAACATGAGAGTGAATGTTGTTACATCTGAGCTGAAGTGAATGACCAAATCTATCTTGGGGATTGTAGGCCAGGCCCTTCCGATCTGGAAGCTGTCCCCAAAACTGCTCTGGGGTATCAACCTAGCCTTTACTTGGGTTCAAAGACCAAACAGGAACCAAGTGGCATCATTAATGATAATTTTACACAGTGCGTTCCACCTGCAGTGGAACTCCATCTCTTATTCCCTTCGCCTCGCTCCCTTCCTCCCTCCCTCCCTCCCTCGCTTCCTTCAAGGCACATCTCAGGACCCTACTCTTTGGAACTTGCCTTCGGACGCCCTCCTACCCCCACCCTCCCTGATCCTAACTCCTCCCAGCTCGGGTCCAAATTACCGACTGTCCAGGGTCTGGTGACGTCCTCCTGACATGAAAGGCGCTATAGAAATGTAGTTCCATATGGTATTATTTCTTGAGCAATTTGAAGATAACATTGGTAAAAGGGTCTCAGAGATTAGATTGCCAAGATTACTACTTTATATACACACATCACCATACATACATCACAACACTCACACCCGCGCACAACTCACACATACTCACTGTTTGTGGGACACTTCTGTGCACTGTGATATCAAAAACAGAAGTCGCCGGGAACAGTCAGCAGGTCAGGCAGCATCTGGGTTGAAACAATAGGTCTCCCGGGACAGTCCTCGCGACCCTCATCCTTGCCCAACTCCATTGGCTTCCCATCACACAGAGGATGCAATTCAAGATCCTGGTCCTCACCTTCAAAGCCCTCCACGGTCTTGCTCCCCCCCTACCTCTGCGACCTCCTAACCCCTACCATCCTGTTCGCTCCCTCTGCTCAGGGGGCTCTGGCCTGCTTCACATCCCCCACCTTGCTCGCTTCACTATCGACAGGCGGGCCTTCTGCCACTCTGCACCCACCCTCTGGAACTCCATCCCACAGTCCCTCTGTCTCGTCCCCTCCCTTGTCACCTTCAAGACCCACCTCAAGACCCTCTTCTCCGACCGTGCTTTCAATCTTCCTGCAACCCCCCCTGCCCTCTCTTCTCCCCCACCTCGACCCTCAGCTCGGGTCCAAAACTCTGTCTGTCCAACGCCTTGGGACCTCCTTCTGACGTGAAAGGCGCTTTACACATGTAATTTTGTTATTATTGTTGTTTGTGAATCTTGGGGAGGAGGTAGATGTGGGCTGTTCATGTCTGGGGGGATATGAGGTTGGAGGCTGTGGGAGGAAGCTCCCCAGAGGAGATGAGATCATTGACTATAATAATAATAATAATCATACTTGCATTTGATATAGCGCTTTTCACGTCGGGAGGACGTCCCAAAGCGCTTCACAGAACACACTGTAAAGTGAATTGACTGTATATTTGTGGGCGAACGCGGCAGCCAATTGCGCACAGCAATGTCCCACAAACAGTCGTGGATTGAAAATGACCAATTTATTATTGTTTTGGTTTTGGAGGGATTATTATTAGGCTCTGTGTGGAGTGAGGAAACTTGCCCAAGGTTTCGCCCTCTGCCTGGAATTGAACTCAGGTCTCTCGCTTGCAAAGCGAGTGCTCTAACCACTGAGCTACAGGACTCCACTATCTCAGTGATGATGGCTTGGTGTTCAGTTGTGGGGTCATGGTCCAGGGGGAGGTAGGAGGAGTTGTCAGAGAGTTGGCACTGGCATATGAGCCTGGACTATGTGAGTTTAAAGTCCTAATGTGGGGCTCAAACCCACAATGTTCTGACTGAGTGGCGGGAACGTCACCAACCGCGACAGCTTGACAGCTGTTGAGCCAACAATTCTAGCTTTTTGTTATTGCTAATTTTCTCCTTTTTTCTCAGAACATCTTTCATTGGACTTCAAGTTCCATGGATATCACAATCTTACCCAAGTTAAAATAAACATTGAGTGTTGGGAGGCGATTTGAACACATGGACTGGGGTAAAGTCTGATCCTGTCATCCCTGATGTTCAGAAACAACTGTTTCCAGAAGGGGTTGCTGGCTAATGAGTAGAACCCAGACTAACCCACACCCTGAAACTCTGGAATACCCTTCCTCTATCAGGCCCTTTGCCCCTTCGTTCCCCATCTTCAGGTCGCGCCTGAAGACCTTCCTATTCGACAGTGTCTATGGTCACCTCCCCCCTCCCCCTGGCTCCGCCATTTTCAAGTGCTCTGGGACACTACCCTGCGTCAGGGGCGCTGCAAGTTGTTGTTGTAAATTAACATTCCCCAATCCTGAAACTAAATTGAATGGTAGGGCTCTACATGTATGGTGTAATGTTATTATAAAGTCATACAATGTTACGGTGCCCCTGACTGAAATCAGCATCCCTCTGACTAAGATCAGTAACCTCTGTGAATGCCAGCAGCCATCATAACCTTGCACCCTCATGGATACACTCATTGAAGTCATGGATGAGAGGGAGGGAGGAAGGGAGGGAGGGGAGGGTTAACACAAAAGGTTACAGAAAAAAATTAATAATTGATTTTATTTTACATTTTGTAAAAATGTATTCAGAGTTTGAAGGACTTCATCAACCTGTCCCATCGGTGGCCGGGCTTTCAGCCTCTCTGCCCCCACTCTTTGGACCTCCACCTCCACCTTTGCCTCGTTCCCTCTCTTGCCTCTTTCAAGGCACAACTCAAGACCCTCCTCTTTGACCGTGCCTTCAGCCGCCCTCCTACCTCCTCTGGCCTCCCTCATCCCAACCCTAACCCGCCCCACCCCATGCTCGGGTCCTGATCCCCAACTGTTCAACACCTTGGCACGTCCTCCCGACGTGAAAAGAGCTTTACAAATGTAATTTTGTTGTAGCTCATCCACTTTGACCATATGCAGAGAAGGTCTTACTCTACAGGAGAGAAAGAATCTATGTCACATCTATCTCTGGGATTTCCATGTGTAGGTGGGATGCATAGAAACCTCAGTTTGGTTTGGATACTCTTAAGCAACGGTGATGGGTTTCCGTATGTGTCAGATACCCAGCTGACCAAAAAAGTAAATAAATCATATCTACAAACTCTGGGGCTCACACTTTCTTGACAAAGATATCAGAACATTTGAATATTTATTGATGCAGATACTCCTTCCAATCCTGGTTGATCTTAAGAGATCTCTTTTCGCAAATGAGGGAAAAAAAATTGATCAGCCACAATCTTGCTAAACTGCCCTGACTAGCAGTAACCATCAGGGGGACATCTTCTCATTGGAAACCCAGTTCCTGACATTTTTATCTGGCAGACAAGGTATGGAGTTTCAACTGAATTCAGAGAAGGGGGTCGTGCTACAGGAAAATCACCCATCATAAGATTGGTCCAGATGAAGAAGACCCTTCGGCCCACCCATCTGATCTCATCCCTCCCGTACAGCCACCCTGCCATGTTCTCATCACAGCTTTTTAAACGAGTTGAGTTTCCTGGCCTCAACCAGGTAATCTGTTTGAGTCGTTAATTACCCTCTGGGTAAAGAAACACTTCCTGGTGTCTGTTCTGAAAATAAAGGAGACAAAGTTATTCTTGAGTACAAAAGCCTTGTTTGCCATCGATTAAAGTAGAAACCGAGCAGTGAATTGTTAGAACACAGGTGATCACTTTTGATCATGGAGACAAGATTCCCTCACTTCTCACAGACTGAAGCGCATCGTCATAATAATAATTATCCTTGCATTTGGTGTGGCGCCTTATCATGTCTTCTAGACGTCTCAAAGCCCTTCACAGCCCTTCACTGTAAAGTGACTTGTCTACATATTTTGTGGGCAAAACGCGGTAGCCAATTATGCACAGCAGTGTCCCACAAATAGCCGTGGATTGAGTAACAAAATTTATTATTATTATTATTATTTTTGAAGGAATTATTATCCCCAGAAAAATATAATGATCTTGCATGGACAGCTGGGAGCATCTGATTTACTGATCACACATTGAAGCCATTGGCCAAACAATCTTGAAGATGTGGAGGAAAACACGGTATGGCACAAACATTTGAACACACTGAGGGGACCTCAGTTTAATGGCTCATCAAAAAAGGGCAATAGTGCACTTATGGTCCAAGAGAGCAAGTCTAACTTAAGATCAACAACCCACAGTGGTCTGAAGCAGAGACAAGAGTGCAACCAACTGCATGAGAGAGATACAGTATTTTGGAACATGAAAAAAATGTTTGTAAATTTCTAGTCTGTAAAATATAATGGTATATATAATGCAGTATGATATTACTATAGTTGAATGTATTAAGGTTTAGCACTATTGCTAAAACTAATATAATTAGATAGTTGTTCCAGGTTTATGTGCATCATAACGAGAGTTCAACTAGTTTGTTGCACTGTCACTTCTGAGTCATAAGTAGTTTAGTGGAGTCCTGCAGCTCAGTTGGTTTGAGCACTTGTCTCACAAACGAGAGGACCTGAGTTCGATTCCCCGGCAGATTCTCCACACGCCTCTGTTTACCTAGCGTCCCTTCAACATAATAATAATAAATCGGTCACTTCAATCCATGACTGTTTGCTGTGCTCAATTGGCTGCCACGTTTCACACACAAAATATACAGTATGTTCTGTGAAGCGCTTTGAGAAGTCTAGAAGATGTGATAAGGCACTGCATCAAATGTAAGGATTATTATTGTTATTATAAGATTGTGGGTTGATAAGGCGTTATGTGGAATGCAAGAATATTTTATCTAATAAAATACTGATCGGGCAGACCAGAGACTCTGAACAGTGGTTGCTGCCAGCACTGCGAATATTTTATATAATAATAATAATCCTTGCATTTGATATAGCGTCCTATCACGTCATTGAGACGCCTCAAAGCTCTTCACGGGCTATACAGCATTGCAAAGTGAATTGACTAACTGCGTGTGCGAGTCAAATAGAAAATGCATTATGAAATAAATAAATTAGAAAATGTGAATTTGGCAGAAAGTATAAATTTTGGAATTCGGCTTTCTGTGGTTTTGTTCGTTCGTTAGTTACAGAATCGATTTTCGCGCACAAAATACAGAGTCAGTCAATTCATTTTAATAATAATAATAATATTATTATTCATTCACTTTACAGTGTATCCTGTGAAGCGCTTTGAGACATCTCGAAGACGCTATATCAAATGGAAGGATTATTATTATTGCAATGAGGCTCAGCACTGGACATCGTCTGCAGTCAGACTATTTCCTGAGATCAATATTATTGTAGTATTAATGATAATAATGATTATTATTACTGTTGTAGTTCTGGATAGATGGGCAGTGCCTGTGTACAGGGTGTGCAGGGCTGCTCCTGTGTGTGTGTGTGTGTGTGTATCCTCTGCCCACGCTCAGTGGATCTGGAGCTGGTGCACTGATTCCTCCCTCCCTTTGGGGAAGTCTCCTCTCCTCTCATCTCTTCTCCTCTCTCATCAACCAACAGTGCACACACACACACAGACACACACACACACACACACACAGAGACACACACACACACAGAGACACACACACACACACAGAGAACACACACACACACACACAGAGACACACACACACACAGAGACACACACACACACACAGAGACACACACACACACACACAGAGAAACACACACACACACAGAGAGACACACACACACACACAGCGAGACACACACACACACAGACTAACACACACA
>NW_024704748.1:1586147-1776352 GCF_018977255.1 Callorhinchus milii | reverse complement strand
TTCAAGGTGGCTTCAGCGGATTGATTGAATTCTACACGTTTGAATAATGTGATTGATAGCAGTTACAGTTGATGTGCAGGGCGGGTGGTGTGTGGCCTTTGCTGCCGCCTCAAACCGATGTAGTTCCAGCCCATCTTCGTGTGGGCTGTGGCCTGAAAATTGCACCACTCTGATGCAAGTCAAGTGATACGGAAACTACTGCAGGAATGGACAACGTTTTCGGCTCCCGGCAGTCGGTTGCACATAAAATTTCCTCATTTCGAGCAGTTGCGATTACTGTGGCAGTCACACTTCTTTTTTCAAATGGTTGTGGATTAAAAAGCAGCTTCCTGTCCGTTTTTTCACGCAGCGCAAACATCAACTCTCGATTGCCGGATAGAACAAACAGCGATTTACATTTAGATAGCTCCGTTCACACCGGGAGGACACCTCAAAGCGATTCACACAGCCGACTGGGAAACAAAGCAGAAGTATCCAGGACACGTCTATTTTAGCTCTTTACAGTCTATTTCTAAAGCAGGCAACGACTGGGAAAAAATCCATAGTATTGCAGTGCTGAAGCTTCTCAGATAACTGCGGCAGTTTTATTATCGCTGGAGTCTAACCACGTAAAACCCACTTGACTCTCCATCGTGAGCGCTGTCTGGCAAGCTGCTTGCCCCTCGTCAGGCTAGGACCACCCTAGCCATAAGGACTTTGGCGTGCAGGGTTAACACAACAAGGCAATGAAAGTCTCTTCCGCTTCTGTTTTGACTGCGGTAAAGTATCTCGGTTCCATTTCCAGGATCAACAACAACAACTTGCACTCATTATAGCGCCCCTAACGCAGGGTAGTGTCCCAGAGCGCTTTGGGTTGGTACGTGGAAAGTTATGAAAGTTAATTAATTCGCTGGGGAAAAAAATGAAAAGGGGGAAGGGGGGAAAGAAGATCACGAGAGTGTAGAGAGGTAACCTAGCTAGGGAAGCCAAAGGATATCCATAAAGACACCACAATCATACTATACAATATGTATTTATGCAGCGCCTTTCACATCAGAAGGACATTTCAAAGCGCTTTACACAGCTAGCTTGGCATCCGAGCTCAGGAGGATGGGTTGGGAGGGTTGGGGGGAGGAGAGAGAAGGAAGGGAAAGGTAACCAAAACTGCAGTCGGAGGGGAAGTCTTGAGGCACGGTTTGGAAATGGGGAGGGATGGGAGGGTAAAGTCATATTTACTTGAAGAATAACTCTTATTCGTGTCATGGAACAGACTGCCACCTAGTGAAGCAAATATTAACTAAAAAGGATTTGGAAGCGAACTGGATCCATTCTTATTCAGCGGGGACGTGGGTTTGTGGAAGGAAAATGATCGCAAAGGTCAAGATTGGGTTGTTGATTCGGAGCCAGCTAATGAAGCAGACTGAATGACCTTTTCTCTTTCCCACACCCTGCATTTCTGTGATCTGCCACAAAAATCACAGACTAAGTCGGCTTACCTTTTACTTAAAGCTCATTATGAAGCAAAGGGAACAGAAATATTTTTCAAATTCAAGTCAACCAGTTGTGTTTTGGGGTACATCATTTATTAGTATTATTATTCAGCGGATCACAAGACTGGTTCGGATGGAAGAAGCTTCTGCGTCCCATCTAATCTGATCACATCCACCCTGATCACATCCACCCTCCTATCCTCCTTAACATAACATCAAGCTGTTTTTTTTATATGTGGATGAATGCCAACGAGTGAAGCACTTCGTCTAGTTTCCCTCTGTGACCCCTAAACCCCTTCCAATCTGTCCGCCCCCTCCGCTCAGTGGGCTCCGGCCTGCTTCACCATTGGCGGGCTTTCAGCCTCTCTGCCCCCACCCTCTGGAACTCCATCCCACAGTCCGTTCGTCTCTCCCCCTCCCTTGCCTCCTTCAAGACCTATCTCAAGACCCTCTCTTCAACTGTGCCTTTGGTCACCCTCCTACCCTCCCCACCCTCCACATCTCCTGATCCCAACCTCCGGCTCAGATCCAAATCCCTGACTGTACAAAGTGCCTTGGGATGTCCTCCTGATTTGAAACTCTTATGAAGAGGGTACTGCTTTTCGTGATCACTAGTTGGGCATAGACAACAACAACAACAACAAGATTCCATTTATTGAGCGCCTTTCACGTCGGGAGGACGTCCCAAGGCGCTGTACAGTTGGGTCAGGACCCGAGCAGGGGGAAATGGTCAGGGTGAGGGGAGGGAAGGAGCGAGGAGGGGGCAGAGAGTCGAGAGGGGAGCTGAAGGCACGGTCAAAGAGAAGGGTCTTGAGACCTTGAAAGAGGAAAGGGAGGAAGCGGAGAAGGCACTGGGGGATAGAGTTCCAGAGCCTCGGGGCTGAGAGGCTGAAGGCCCGGCCACCGATGGTAGGGCGGTTGGGGCGGGGGATGTGGAGCAGACGGAGCCAGAGGAACGGAGGGTACAAATGTACGATGGCTCCTGTCAGTCGAGGTAAAGCAAAAATATGATACAACATTGAATCGAACGCTAATAATTAACTAGAAATCACTACTAAATCTTTTCTTTTCACTTGCACTCAGCAAACTGTTCACATGTAAAATGCTTCAGGATACAAAGGCCATAATTTTCCCAAGCTTTCAGGAAAATCAGATTATTTTTAAAATGTTTTTTTTCTATGTTTTGGCATCTCTCCAAAGCCATTCACGGCGAAACACACAGCAGTGTTTAAGAATTAAATGGGAACAAAGACTGAAATCAATGAGCAAATTGAACTTTACATCAACGGATATGACCGCAATATATGGAAACGGACAGAATAAATAAAAATGCCTTTCAGTACGAATAATGGAAACTAAAAGTCACACGCTGGATCAAATTGAGGAAATTATTGGATCGCGTCCCTCTTTCAGGCATCAGAACGAACAAGAAAAACATGGCTTGTTAAAACTACAGAGAGGCCCAAACAGATTTACCATGAACTGTACGATTTGCTTGATTCTTTGAAGCTCTAAAATAATTGCTAATTTTTTTTTAAACAAAGCACTGAACAAAATGAAAGTACATCACAATTAATTTGCTCTGTTGGAATAAGACTGCCAATATAAGAGGGATTCGCTAAGTGGAAATCTGACCCCCAAAGCACATTTAAAATTCTGAATATTCAATGAACGCAGGTGCCCTGAACAAGGTTATTGTCGTAACCTTCAATTAATATGTCGATACAGTCCTACAGTGTGAGTAGCCTTGGAGGCTGGAAACATTAGAAGTGATGGTTTGCATATAAGAACATAAGAATTTGCTGGGTGAAAGAAGACCAAGGTCCGTTTGTTCGTCCACCTGGCAGTCGTTTGACCTGTCGTGTCTCAACTGTACACTGAATCCCCAGAAATTATTTTCTAGCAGAAATCTATCCAATTTTTCCTTGAAGCAAACAACTCTTTCTGCTTCCACTGTCTGTCTCCCGAGGGAGCCTGCTACATACGTTTACTACTCGCTCACTGAAATAGTGTTTCCGCAGATTTGTTCTGAATTTACGCCACCCCTTCAATCGCAGGCCCAAATCATGTCCCCCCACTCCTGTGCCCCCAGAGTCTCCCTTAGCTGCCAATGCAATACAAAATGGTAGATCAGAAACTGTACAGCCAAAACATGTGCTGGAAATTCTTAGCTGCAATGCGAGTGGCCACACATTGAAGCTGAGTATTTCTGGAGTTTACCCCATGCGTAAGCAATCGAGCTAAAGCTTTGCTGTGACCCTCTGCATTGGGTGCACGCATATCCACAGCTTAATGATCGCAACCTATAAACGGCAATGATGTGCAGGAACTTTCTTGGCAAGTCACAATAGTATTCTCAGGTCCCTGAGTGAGCAAAGGAGTCGCTTTGCATTGAATAGAAAACCTCGTCCATTCGGCTCAACCAGCCTGTGCTGGTGTTTATATACCACATGAGCCTCTGCCTCTTTATAGTACAGTATTCACCTTTTATGCTCTATTTTAAAGCAAAGAGACATCCTAGCTTCCTTAAGGGAAGTGTGGTTCGATCCATTGAGTATCTGTATGTCTCTCCTCGTCTTAACAGAACCATCAAACTGAAAAGGTTTAGAAAGCCATCGCAGAACACCATCAAATTTTAATGACCGAGCTATCTAGAGGATAAGCTTTCGTTTCATACTGGTTCGAGTCTGATAAAAATCAAACCCTCGCCAGCGGCAGTTTTTGTCCCCGGCCCCCATCTTTTCCCAACAAAATGCTGTAAGAGGGAGTCGGGGTTTGCTTTTTAACTTGACATGAGGTTACGGCATCACAGAGTGTGGGGCCATGCACATTTGGTAATGCCCTGATAATAATATAATATAATGACTGTCCTTGCATTTGATATAGCACCTCATCAAGCGCTTTGAGACGTCTTCGAGACATCTCAAAGCGCTTCACAGAATACACTGTAAAGTGAATTGACAGTATATCTTGTGGGTGAAACGCGGCAGCCAATTGCGCACAGCAGTGTCCCCACAAACAGTCGTGAATTGATTGACCAAATTATTTGAATTTATTTTGAAGGGATCCACCAATTGACTAACAACGTCGCAGCCAGAGACTCTCGGATCACTGGTTCGGTCGGTGAGGAGAAGCACAAGCAAGATGTGTAAGTACCGAGGTGTGACACTTTGATTCGAGGCGCACGTGAATGGGTCGTTAGCAAAACGGTCCTGTTGTCTTACTGTGTGATTCAGACATCAGTGATAAAACGCAGGTTGCAGAGGTGAAGTGAATAAGGGGACGCTCACTACTTCACCAGCTTCTCTTTAACTATCTGCAGTCTTATGCGTTCTCAACAGAGCTCCAGGACGCTACCCTCAGTGTGAAGTTGTTGTTATGATAATGATAATAATAATAATAATAATCCTTGCATTTGATACAGCGCCTTATCACGTCTTCGAGACGTCTCAGAGCGCTTCACAGAATATACTGTAAAGTGAATTGACTGCGTATTTTGTGGGTGAAACGCGGCAGCCAATTGCTCACAGCAGCGTCCCACAAACAGTCATGGATTGAGTGATCAATTTATTATATTTTTTTTGAAGGAAGTATTACTCACAGAAAATCAACCAGCCATCGGGTTCCTACTTACTGCTAGGTAAACAGAGGCGTGTGGAGTAAGGAAACTTGACCAACTTTTTGCCCTGCCAGGGAATCAAGCCCAAGTCTCGTTTGCCAGGCGAGTGCTCCAACCACTGAGCTACAGGAGTGTCAAGAGTTGGGGCAAGGATTCAGACTATTCAGTCATCCAGTCAATTTCCCGGTCAAAGGAGATTCTTAATCCGAATCTCTTGTTGTTAGCTTCAGTGACATTGGCTGTGAATTTAATAAGAAACATCAGATGTTTCAGTCTGTCAGGTCTCATTAGAGTGAGTAACACAATTATTGCTGAGTTTTCCGAACCTCTTCTGAGCCAAAAAGGCCAATCATACTGTGACCACGTTCTTAATGAGAACACAAATACCAATGCGCTCGGACATTGAATTTGGGAAATAAACTATTTACGCCAGTTAGTCTCAAAGGACATGTCGCGTTCGATTTGCGAGCTTCAGTGTGAAGCGATTTTGTAAACTTGGTGAAATTTGGCCAACAATCGATCTCACAGGTGATGTAGGGACTCCTCCAATTCATTTCAGATGAGACGCTTACAGCCCGACACTTACAGCCAGACATGAACAGCCTGCCTGGGCTGTATTAGATGTTCTCACATTAAAGATTTCACCAACGTTTGGAAGTTGAGAAGTCGTGCTCTGTATTAAGTCATTTGAGTCCACGCATGCAAAGTTCTCCCGCCATGTCACTAACTATAGAGAGTACCGGAAGCTGTCAACGCTTTAAATCCAGAACACTCGAGACCTGCATCTGCCTCAAATGCCACTTGCAACATCACTGCATGTTTCTATGCATCTGCATCGATTCAAGGTGAGGACAGTTAGCTCACATGCTTGGCTGATACTCCAGTGCACTGCTCCAGGAGCTGTGTATTGTCGGAGAAGTTACTGTCCTTCCAATGAGATGTTAAACTGAGGACCTGTCTACCTGTTCTTGAGGTGGATGTGGAAGATCCCGTGACCCTATTCAACAAGTGAAGGGGGTGTACCCTGTGTCCTGGCCAACAATCCTCCAGGAAAATACCGGTCACCTTATTAACAACATGGCTGTCTGGCCAGTTCCTGCCACCACCTTGAATTGTGGAGTCCTGTAGCTCAGTGGTTAGAGCACTTGCCTCGCAAGCGAGAGGACCCGGGTTTGATTCCCGGACAGGGTGAAACGTTAGCCAAGTTTCCTTACTCCCCACGCCGCTGTTTCGCCAGCAGCAAGTAGGAACCCCAGTCGTTTCTTCGATCGGAGGATCGCTTTCCCGGAGTTAATAATTCCTTCCAAAAAAAAAAAAAAATAATAATAATAGGGTCACTCAATCCACGACTGTTTGTGGGACGCTGCTGTGCGCAATTGGCTGCCCCCTTTCGCCCACAAAATATAGAGTCAATTCACTTTACAGTATATCCTGTAAAGCGCTTTGAGACGTCTCGAAGACGTGATAAGGCGCTGTATCAAATGCAAGGATTATTATTATTATTATTATTATTATGTTACCGCCCGAGCATTGTCTAACTTCACAAGATCAGTCACCATTGAGGATTCCTGAAACCAGGCACGTTTCTTTCACTGACTGTTTGGGAGTACAGGAGATTGATTATTGTCGGGGTGAGGGTTGCACCTTGGCAAATGCATCTTTGGCTGAAATAAAAAAAAGAGACCGAGATCTTTTGTTTGCTTTCTTTAAAGATCCCCGTTTGTTTTTGCCACTCCGCTGAATGTTTATCCAGAGCGCGACACAGGTGGCTGCAGTTTTACTCCCTCGCAATGACTCGTGCTGTCTGTCTTAAAGCTCCACGGATTGAGACATCTGTTGCCAAAACTGACCGCGCAGCTTTTTTCAGGGCGTTTGCTCAGAGGAAGAAAGAAAAACGACTTTTGCCTCTGCATGCACCGCTGCAAAACGGTGCAGTCGAACCCTTGTGCTTTTTTGTTTTCCTGTTTATTGTCCACGTTACGGTTGGCAGACTGAGTGTAACAATAGCAGGAATTCAGCGAACGCTTAAATCAAGAAGAAAAAAGGACCTCTGGGTTTGACAGAACAAAAAAGGCAGCATTCCCCTCCCTTTGTGAAGAGGGGAAATCCTTACGCTGTGTGCGTCCCTGCTTTCAGCCGAGGAGTTTGGCAATAACATTTGTCCTGTCCCCTATTGGGAATTATTGTTTGCGAAGGAGTGTGGACTGCGTTTGAGCTTCTGCACTGCTGAATTACAATTGGACTGTAAAGTAGGATATAATAATAATAATCCTTGCATTTGATGTAGTGCTTTATCACGCCTTCGAGACGTCTCAAAGCGCTTCACAGAATACACTGTCGAGTGTAGTGACTGTGTATTCTGTCGCAGCAGCCAATTGAGGACAGCAGTGTGCCACAAACAGTCGTGGATTGATTGATATGTTGTGTTAGTGGACATAGGCAAGAGGACATAAGTTATTAATGCTGCGCTTATACATTATTTGATCTAATTGTGGCATTGCCAGGCACCTGGTCTAATTGGAATTTCAAATAGTACAAAATATGCTGGAGCTCTATTACTGACAGCAGCTGGAAAGAAGAGGTGGTTTGGACAGTAAAAATCCTTACAGCTGTCTTTTACCCTCTCTGCACTACCCCCTGTCTCTGCTCGACTGGCTCCAGGCTCCCGCTTGTCCCTCGTGCCCTCCGTGCCACCATCGATAGCCATACTTTCAGCCATTAATGTCCCGAAACGGACACATTCTTCCTCTATCTCTCCGCCTTTGCCCCTTCCTTCTCCATCTTCCGTTCCCACCTGAAGACCTTCCTTTTCGACCGTGCCTACGGTCACCTTCCCCACTCCCCCCCCCACCCCACCCAGGCTCAGTGTCGTGCTCCGCCACTGTCAAGTGCTCTGGGAGTGCTGCCCTGCGTGAGGGGCAGGGTATAATAAATGCAAATTGTTGTTGTCATGTAAAGAAATACTTCCTGGTGACCGTCCGGAAATGGCCTTCACTACTCCGAACCAGTGCTGTTTTGTCCCGCACAATAGCAGAACGCACTGAAGTGTGTATTTGCAATTAAAGTATTTGAATTTTAAACGAAAAGGAGGGTTACGGATGCCATGCGGAACTCTTTCACCAGGAGGGAGGACAGCACCAGCACCGTTTCTTTCCTTTTTTCGAAAATACCAAGTCGTTTAAAGGTCTGTGGAGCTGACTCTCAGCTTTGAGGTTATTTTTGTAAGTTAAGCATCTGTGGTTACACTTTACTGTCACACAATTTACTTCTCTCCCTGCCCCGACCTTACTGCCCAAACCTGCCGTCACACAAAGAGAGGTTTACAAGGAAACGGTTTCCCGCGTAGCCACTGAACCAAGTGGAAAACGGGGACAATTTTAGTAGCATGACGTGCGTGCACATAAATGCATTGTGCGGCATAATTAGTTTGAGGGTGATTGCCAACCTCCAGGGCAGTATTTCAATTTTAGCCCAGCAAAATAGCTTAACCACCCAGCAATATCCTGGGCGGTTGAGCTGTTTTTTCACAGGTTCCGTGTTTGCTGTGATAAGGATTCTGCTTTCTGGAACCTCTGCTCATCTCCTGCAAGATCTGAAAGCTGACGTCATCGCAAACCCCACCCCCACCGAAAGCTGTCTAAAGTTTTATGAAAAGCACCATAGAAAACTGCTAATGCCTTGGGTGTAAGTCACGTGTTCGCTCTCCAGCTCGGCAGTGTGAAGCTTTTACTGAATTTATATTCAAAATGTTAATCCATCACACAGTTCTTGAATGATCTGATGCCAAAACGCCTTTTTTTTATATAAACTTAAGACTGTGAGATCTTTGCACTGTAAATAGTGTTTATGCTGGCTTCTATTCCTGGATCCTCATCTCATTGCCCACTCATACTTCACAGACACTTTAATGCCCATCCCCACCAGGACTTTGCTCCGTGACAACCTCTAGTCTGTTTCCTCAGCCGGGTGGGTCCGCAGTATTCCAGGGCACTCATTCTGGGCTCATCGGCAGGACCTGAAAGGGTAGACCAGTAGCTGGGGGCAGGGAATCCTCCCACTCAGCCCCCGTTAACCCTGCAAGTCAAATCCCTAACGGGTAGGGTGGTCCTAACTGGACAAGCAGCGGGAAAGCTTGCCGGACGCAATATCAGTGGCAAGCTATGAGGTTTTAGCTCGTTAGACTCCAGCAGTTACCTCAACGCACACACTGGGGTTCCCCCCTAACCATGGCTCTTGCCAGCCTGTGCCTAATACTTTCCGGAATTAGGGAAGCAGGATGCATCCCTCTAGGGAAAGGGTGTGCATTCCATTCCAATAATCTATCTCTGGGATTTCCATATGTAGGTGGGAGGCATGGAAATTTCAGCTTGGGTTGGATACTCCCAAGCACTGAGATGGGTTTCTGCGTGTGTCAGACACTCGGCTCAAGTGGATATTCCTGATACCTCGGGTATAAGAACCCATGTACAAAATTTATGAGTTGTGTTTGCCATGTACAATACAAACCCGCGTGCAGAGAAGGAACTACAGTACATTTCTTTATGTGATTAACCCAACACTCAATCCCCTGAGCGAGTGTTGGAGTTTAAGTGTGAGGGACATCAAGATTGAACCTGTCTGCAGAGAATCAGTGGGGAGAAATTGATGGATTGTGATCAGGGTGGGGTTTACTGAATAGAGATCAGAGGAAACCTGACTGACTTTACTTCTAATCTCTTTTCCCCTCTCAACGTGGAGTTCTGCTGCCCGACTGATCAAGTGTGGACTGGGGATAGAAGTTGATTCCATCCCAAACTAGTTACACACTTGGCAGTATCTTGTCTCGCTGAGCTTTTGCGGAGTCCTCTGCAAACATTTTAGTAACGTGTATAGTTTCGGGGTTAAATTCGCATGAAATTGCTCAGAAGAGATTGGGTTGGCAACCAAACCCGTCATCGTCCTCCCCTCGCTGGCCACCCAGCTCTAATCTCCAGTCCGTGGTAGTGTTTTTACAGCAGGTTGATGCCTCATTAACAATGGATCATCTGCAGGATAAACAGAACATCACACGATTGAGAGCGAGAGCATCATTAACTTGCACTCATTTTGCAGGTGATTGATATGGTTTGTTACAGTCGCCACAGGACTGGCACAGGATGCCTGCAGCGACGCTTTAGATGTTTTAGGCCTTCTTTATTATACACCCTATTACACAGAACATTACATTATCAATAGGCTATTTGGCCGAATTAGTCCATGACAGTATTTTTCTCCACACATGCCCCACTCCTCTTGTTCCCTTCTCCCTCGTATATGCACATGTGGAATCCTGTAGCTCAGTGGTTAGAGCACTCGCCTCCAAGCGAGAGGACCTGGGTTCGATTCCCAGGTTGGGCAAGTTTCCTTACTCCACACACTCTGTTTACCCAGCAGTAAATAGGAACCCAGTTGTTAGTTGATTGGTGGATCGCTTTTCCGTGGATAATAATTCCTTAAAAAAAACAATAATAATTTGGTCACTCAATCCACGGCTGTTTGTGGGACGCTGCCGTGCGCAATTGGCTGCCACGTTTCGCCCACAAAATACACAGTCAATTCACTTTACGGTATATTCTGTGAACCGTTTGAGGCATCTCGAGACTCGATAACACGCTGTGATCAAATGCAAGGATTATGATTATTATTATTGAACGTGCCTCGGATTTAGGTTCTGGTCATATTGTATGCAATAGATAGAGATGCCACACTCAAAATAGTGAAGAACTTTTTCAATCTCCCTTTCCCTCCCCCCCCAGTCAGATGACCCTAACCTAAAATGGTGCAAATCCAGACCATATAGTTTTAGCATTAGCAAATCCCAAATCTAAATCTTCCTGGTTCTGTATCTCAAATTCCACTTCACCTCACTGGCATTTCCTGTCTTCAGATCTCGTCTGAAGACCTTCCTCTTTGATTGGGCTTCTCCACCACTTTCTGTTAAACGCTCCAAGACACTACCCCCCCCCCATGAAGGGCGCTTTATATAAATGCAAGTTGTTTTTTGTTTGATGTGGCACCTGTAACGTTGAAACATCTCAAACAACTTCATGTGGTATTGTTGATAAGGGTCTGTGCGCTTGAAGACAAATTAACAGACCCACACACCCACACATCTTTCAATTTGTTTTCTTGATTCCACCCTTGCCCAGGGGCCAGTGACATCAGTTATAGCGACCACACAGCTGCTGTGACCGAGGGCAAATAACTCATACAATAAACTTGGGAACTTTCAACTACATTACAAACCTGGACAAGTGCCTGGAGCACTTCAGTTGGAGGCAACACATGAGTTGAAATGGCACCGGTATCTTTTTAGATGAAGACAAAGTATTCGCATTTGATTTTTTGGGTGTGACAGCCAGGTGTCTGACACAGGACTTGATAATGGCTTAATTCCATGTATCTGCAGTTCATGAATTCACTTATGATCAAGGTTACACGGGTTATGAATAATGTGCAGTGCAGCTCAAGTGGTTCCTCAGGCAATCTGTGCGTGAAAACAATTTACATAATAGTAATAATAATCCTTTCATTTGATAGAGCCCCTCATCGTGTCTTTGAGGCGTCTCAAAGCGCTTCACTGTAAAGGGAATTGACTGTATATTTTGCAGGCAAATCTTCCATGATGGACCCCGGAGGAGAGTTTGCCGGGGTTTTGTGAAGAGGTTTCATAACATCACAAGATTAGTTCGGATGAAGAAGGCCATTCAACCCATCTGGTTTGCAGGGGTGATGTTGATGCGATCATACTAGCAGGAAGTTGTGTTGATGTGATTACACCACTAAGAAATTTGCAGGGTTTGTGTTGATGTGATCACATCACTAGCAAGCTGTAGAAATATTTTCAGGCAATTAAAGCTGGAAAGGTTCTGTGGAATCAAAGCAACAACACCGTGGGTTGCATTCATCTTTCCCAAGTGTGAATTGCAGGCTTTCCAATCACCCAGAATAGGTCGTAACTATTTCCAGTAGCTTTCTATTAGAAAATAAATTTATATTTGACTCCAAGTGCCTCAAAGGATTTTACTGTGAAATATAATGACTGTGTATTTGTAAGCAAACATAAAGGAATATGTTCTGGGGAAGTTTACAGATGGCAAGATGTGTGATAAGGCAAGTTGATCCAAACCCAGGAATAATCTTCTATAAAACCATCTGTAGACAGCAGCTGAACAGATGAATAACAAATATCATTTGATATTAAAAATGGTACAATGACGCATATCAGTGCTAAAAATAACCAAGCTCATCAACCGTTGAAGGGTATATTATTAAATAAGGCCCAGCAAGAAAAAGATTTTGTGATAGTGACTAAACATTATATGGTTCACAAAAGCAGTTTCCAAGGCAGACAGAAAGTTGATTGTGTGAGTGGATCCATATATGGTGAGTGACACCAGTCTGACACTGATGTACTGGTGAGTGTAGTGACTGGATTTATTGACTATATGTCTGTAAATGTCAATCTCAATGGAATTGGATCATGTTCGAAGAATGGAGCGAATGTTTACTAATTTGCAAAGAAATAAGCGACAAAAATAGGCTAAATCTCTTATTGGAGTATGAGCAAACAACAACAACAACTTGCACTTATATAGCGCTCTCTAATGCAGGGTGGCATCTCAGAGTAAAGGGAACGTGGGAGGGGGCATTCTTGCATTTTTCTAAAGCCAGAGAAGGAAACTTTATGGTGGATGGGCAGTTACTTTGAACTGAATCGGGTTAAGAGAGAAATGATTATAAAACTAAAGAGAATTTTTAAGCTAATAATAATAATATAAATGACTACTTTACACCTATTGTTGCCAGTGTACTTACGTAGACTGCATTCGCACACACCAGTTGAAAATTTATTAAAAATAATGTTTGTATTCTGCTTTGGAATCCTGTTGGCGATAATAAGCTGAATAGCCTTTTCCTGTTCCTACTCTCTCACGCTCGTCATTATTCGAATGCATATTGTTTTCATAACTTAACATAACATGTAGGAGCAGGAGTAGGCCATTTGGCCCTTCGAGCCTGCCCCGCCATTCAATCATGGCTGATCTTCTAATCTAACTCCAGCTAATAACCTGACGCTGCCTTATCTCCATATCCCTTAATCCCTTTTGCAAAAAGAAATCTATCTATCTGAGTCTTGAATATGTTCAAGGACTGAGCGTCAACAGTCCTTTGGGGTAGTGAGTTCCATACATTCACCGCACTTTGAGTGAAGAAGTTCTTCCTCAACTCAGTGCGAAAGGGCTGCCGCTGATTTTAAAGTTGTGACCCCTGGTTTTAGTTTCTCCAACCGTGTAAACAATCTCCCACTATCTACTCTATCATGCCCTTTGATGATCTTATAGGTTTCTATAAGATCCCCTCTAATTCTTCTATATTCTAGAGAATATAGGCCCAAATTGGTCAGCGTATCCTCATAACTCATCCCCTTCATCTCTGGTACTAACCCAGTAAATCTGCGCTGTACCCCCTCCAAGGCGGGTACATCCTTCCTTAAATAAGGAGATCAAAACTGCACACAGTATTCCAGGTGTGGTCTCACCAGGGCCCTATACAGTTGCAGCAAGACTTCCCTACTCTTATACTCTAATCCTTTCATAATGAATGCTGACATACCGTTTGCCTTCCTAATTGCTTGGTGCACCTGCAGACTAACTTTCTTTTTCTTTCTTATCTATGAAGTGATCAGGAGTAGCAGGAACATGGGGTCAATTGGCCCTTTGCTTAGCCTTACAACTCTACAATGTGAATCGCATTGGCCTAGTAACAGCCTGGTAGTGTCACAAATAAGAGTCTGATCTGCACATCATCAAGCTGGCCTTGCAACACTGATATGTAGATAGGTAGAGAGGGAGGGAGGTATAGGGGAAGGGAGAAAGCCTGTCCATGAAACATCTCAAAACATTCTTTGGGTACTAAACGCCAGATCCTCATTTTAAAATACTTACCAGGAGCTTGACTAGTGTGATTAGAGATGTAAATTGGGATTAAGCAGCAATCACGTCAGGAAAAGATGCCCAAATCTCAGCTCATAATTACACATGTTGCCCATCTCTGATCAGACCCTGTCAAGAGGAGAATGTTCTGCTATAATTATGTAATTTGCATTTAGAGTTGCTTTCTATTTTGGAAAGTGTAGTTCCATCAGTTGTGCATTGGTACACACACATATTACAACAGTAACGACTTTTATTTGGATAGCGTCTATCTTGCAGGATAGAGTCCCAGAGCGCTGCAGAGTAGCGGAGCATGACACGGGCTGGGGAGCAGGAGGAAGGTCTTCAGGTGCAACCTGAAGGTGGGGAGGGAGGGGGCAAGGCGGAGACATAGATTTCCATAGTTTGGGGGCGTAGCGGCTGAAAGTGCGACCACCGATGGCGGAATAGAGCGAACGAGGGACAAGCAGGAGGCCAGAGCCAGTTGAGTGGAGGCAACGGGCAGTGGGTTGGTGGCATAAACAGGTCGGAGAGGCAGGGAGGTGCCAAGGCATGAAGCGATTTGAAGATGAGTGTGAGAATCTTGACATTGATCCATTCGGTGATAGGGAGCCAGTGGAGTCTGACAAGAAGGCATATTCCTGAGAGCTGCCTTTGCCATTTGGTCATTTCAAGCTGCATCAAAAACAACTTGCGCCCCTGGGCACTCATCATGCCTAACCCATGGGTTTCTCACCCAATGGAAAATCACCCACTTGGAGTCTCTATTTATCCAGCATTAAAAAACAAGAGTTTCTTCTGAGGACCAACATCCTGGAAGCCAGTGATATTAAACACAATATTTCAGCATTAGGTATGAGAGCTCTGCTGCAAGTTCTGTAAGGGCTGACGCAATTCTTTGCAGCATAAGCATTTAGCTTCCTGTACTTTGGATTTTCAATTGACCTTCTTCTAAGTATAGAAGATTTATCTTTGCACCTGCTGAATGGGTCCGTGACTGACTGTCATCTCTGGACAATACCATTCAGCTCAGTTGCAGTCTTGTCATTTCACAGTCAGTCATTATGATGCACATTTCCAGGTAGGGAAAGAAACCTTCAAGTTGCAAGTAAGAGAGATGTTCAATTGGCGTTGCACTCTTATGGTTTTGCAGTTGAATGCTCAGTAACCATACTGAAACATTTAAAGATGCAGCAATAAAGTAGTTAACATCTCCATATATTGACTTAATGGCATAACTGAAGGATAGGTGAATAGATGTCATCAGCGATCGATGGTTAAATATTGTAATGTGCGATTGTGCTAAGGATCACTGGTCAAAATGATCACATCATGTGTTACATGATGTGGAATCAACACCCCATTAGACCTGACTTTGCTGGGAACTTGGAAAATTGAGTATTGACCAAGTATCACCAAATAATTCAGGAATACTCCTCTCTGTATTTTTTTCAGTTGTAGACAAGAGCAAGAATTCGTATTTTTATAGTACCTTAGCACGCTGACATGTGTCAAATTGCTTCACAGGTGATTACTGTCTTTAAGTAGAGCGATTTGTTTTTAGGCAAACTTGGCAGCCATTATATTCTAAGATCGGTAGGAAAAAAGCACTGGAGAACAGGAGAGTAAGTTGTACGCAGTTTTTTTTCCTCTCTCAAGGCACAAGCTCAAATGTAACACAATATGGCTAATCATGTATGAACTTAAAGTTAATGTGTGCCAGTGAAGGGAAGGGTAATGGGAGTACAGTCAGTATATGTAAGAGCATTGAAGCTACCATGACGTTTTCCACTGTCTTGCGGGTTTCCAGTGAAATGTGTGTTGGTTTGGATACTCTTTAGGCTGGTGATGAGTTCCTGCATTTGTCAATCATCCGGATGACCAGTGCTGCCCAGGTGATAAACTGTATTCAATTAATTAATTCAATTAATTAGCCAAAAAAAACCTTGCTCGGGTCCTGACCCAACTGTACAGCGCCTTGGGACGTCCTCCCGACGTGAAAGGCGCTCAATAAATGGAATCTTGTTGTTGTTGTTGTGTGGACATAGATGTAGGGATAAGATTTGCTGGAGGCATTTTCCAGAACCCAAAATGGGCCCCTGTTGATCTACATGGAGGTTGACTAAGTTCGTTGAATGATGTGTATCATTTCCTTGTTTTGTACATTGTGTTGCAGTCCTCAGCTACTGTACAATATAGTGTTAACGCCTTTTAAAAAGTGCACTTTTGACAAGTTGAGCATGACCTACCCTTTGTAAATCAATGTTGAATGACCCGATTAGACCATAACATTACAAGTATGCCTGGTTATGGCCTCTTGCGATGTACCAGCGGTATTTAACTAGCATCTTACGAAGCTCAAGTGAGCAAGAGTAATAGTGTACAATATCTGTGATCAATGTTTAGCGACTGAGCCAATGTACTGAGGAGTCAAACTTGTCATCTCGAAGGTTGAGTGGCCTGAAGAAAGATTAACGCAGCGTGGATTTGTCAGCAAAGCATGGTCCCACTCCACATTTGATAAAATTGATTGACACAATTCAATAATAATAATCCTTCAAAAATATAAAATAATAATGTGGTCACTTCAATCCACGCCCTTTTGTGGGACACTGCTGTGCGCAATTGGCACATTTCACCCACAAAATAGTCAATTCACTTTACAGTATATTCTGTGAAACAATTAATTTATTACCGGGGGTAATAAATGATTCTACTTACTGCTGGGTAAACAGAGGTGTGTAGAGTAAGGGAACTTAAACTTGCCCAACGTTTCGCCCGCCAGGAATCAAACCCAGGTCTCTCTCAGGGTGAGTCTCTAACCACTGAGCTACAAGGACTCCATCCTTCCTTTGCAAGTGCACGTCCAATTCTTTTTTAAATTTAGATTTAGAGAAGGTGAGAACTTGAGCCGTGTGGCTGGGGGTGAAGGAGGAATATTAGAATGGGCAACAGAATAGAGGGAGAATGTGTATTGTTTGCTACCTATCATTGGACTGTCCCTCAATATATTTGCGCTGCTTTGAACATAGGTGTGTCCTGTTCCCCTTTAATTCACCACAGAACGGATATGATCGGGCCAGAGTGGCTTTAAGGAAAGAAAAACATTGAACAATGAAGATGATAATCTGAGTTGAAATGGAAATTTAGATTGAGTTCCCATTCACAGTTCTCTCCTGGAGATATTGGACCATCATCTTTGCTTTTATCTCATTGTAGCTCAGTGGTTAGAGCACTCGCCTCGCAAGCAAGAGACCTGGGTTTGATTCCCAGGCGGGGCGAAACCTTGGGCAAGTTTCCTTACTCCACACTCCTCTGTTTACCAGCCTTAAGTAGGAACCGGGTTGTTAGTCGGTGGGTGGATCGCTTTTCCGGGGGTAATAATTCCTTCAAAAAAAAAAAAAAATTGGTCGCTCAATCCATGACTGTTTGTGGGACGCTGCTGTGCGCAATTGGCTGCCACGTTTCGCCCACAAAATATACAGTCAATTCACGTAACAGTATATTCTGTGAAGCATTTTGAGACATCTCGAAGACGTGATAAGGCGCTGTATCAAATGCAAGGATTATTATCGAATAGAGCCAGTCATTTATCTTTCATAATTACACGATAGACGTTTTGCCCTTTCTTCAAGGATAAGAACATCACTGTGATAAAGCCTTTAAGTAATTTAAAGTGCAATGCACCTTTGTTTAGTTGTTTCATATGTCAGCTTCAGGTCAATTTCGTAAATGCAAACTGCCATTTCGAGGGTCAGTGAGAGTCCTATTGTTGGTAAGTAGATTACTCCAGCCCAGTGTTGGTGAATCTTCAGAGGGCGGCTGATGCGAATCAATTGATCAAGGCAGTTCACAGATGAGGGCACTTCTGCAGCAGTATTCACTGTGGTCCTCTTAACAAAAAAAACTATGCAACGAGTTTGTCACAAACTAGTGTGACTATAACACAATATGTTTTAATAGCAAAGAATGGGAGAAAATCCTTTTCACAGCTAATAACAACAACAACTTGCATTTACATCGCACCTTTCACACGGGGGTAGAGTTCCGGAGCGCTTAAATAGTGAATGTGAAATAGTAAATGGATTTCGTACATCGTAACGTCTTACGGATGGGCTGCCATGGAAAAAGCATCCGGTGCTCGAAACCGCGCAGTGAAACCCACTGGAACGCAGAAAAAGGGTTTTATTTTCTCAAACACCATTCAGGGAAATTGAAGCTGGGTGTGCTGTGTTTGGGATGTGTACAGCTCGCCCCTGTTTACGTTGCAGCAGATTAGGGATGGAACCAGGCACTCAACTTAACACAGAGGCCAATGCACTGATGTCATGCTACATCATTGCTCCAGCATCCACATTTGGCTGGAAACACACAGCCCTCTTTGAATCGAGACTCCCATGTGAGGTGAAAGTGCAATATTATATAAATTGGCAACACAGAGGAAAGCACATGAGCGAGGAGCCTTAAAGCCGCAATTTGGAGTCCTGGGGCTCATTTTCCTGGAGCACTGGCCTCGCAAGCGAGAGACCTGGATTCGATTCCCGGGCAGTGCGAAACGTTGGGCAAGTTTCCTTACTCCACACGCCTCTGCTTACCTAGCAGTAAGTAGGAACCCAGTTCTAGTCGATTGGCGGATCGCTTTCCAAGGGGTAATAATTCCTTCCAAAAATAAATAATAAATAATAATTTGATCACTCAATCCACGACTGTTTGTGGGACGTTGCTGTGCGCAATTGGCTGCCGCGTTTGGCCCACAAAATATACAGTCAATTCACTTTACAGTGTATTGTGTGAAGTGCTTTGAGACGTCTCGAAGACGTGAGAAGGCGTTATACCAAATGCAAGGATTATTATTATTTACTTTTCAGCCCTCGGAAACCAGTGTGAAATTGCACTTCACTGTTGTGTTCACTCCAAAAGATGTTTTTTTTCGTGTAGACTGAATACCATTGCGGCAAGTAATTAAATCTCAAATGAGTGAGTGCATGCATTTCAGCTCTTGTGAAGTGCGTTTGCGAACAGTGTGATTTATAGCCTAGTTATGCTAAAGTTTATAGCCTGGTTATGCACCAGTTTTTACGTAGATGGCTGGAATTACAGTGAATTTCACTGTCTGACCTTGCACTGAACGAGAGGAAGTGGGAGTTCTGTTCATGTGCATAGTTCTACAAAGCAGCACCCAAAGGCTGGACATTATTGAAGGCACCTTGACTCTTCAGTAGAAACTGCCACCATCACTCCCACCTTGAAAAAACCCTCCCTTGATGCGTCGCAGCTATCAAGCTACCGGCCCATCTCCAACCTCCCCTTCCCGTCCAAGGTCCTTGAACGAGTTGTCGCCTCCCAGCGGCGCTCTTTCCTCTCCACTCATTCATTATTCGAACCCCTTCAGTCGGGTTTCCGTGCTGCCCATAGCACAGAAACCGCCCTGGTCAAGGTCACCAATGACATCCTGACCATCTGTGACCAGGGCTCCCTCTGCCTCCTCGTCGTCCTCGACCTATCGGCAGCATTCGATACAGTCGACCACGCTATCCTCCTCCACCGCTTGTCCTCCCACCTCAACCTTCAAGGCCCTGTCCTTGAGTAGTTTAGGTCGTACCTCTCCCACCATCTTCATTTTGTTTCCACAAACGGCTTTTCCTCCACACCCCGCACTGTCTCGTGCGGTGTCCATCAGGGCTCTGTCCTCGGTCCCCTCCTCTTCACCCTCTATATGCTCCCCCTGTGGTGACATCATCCGCAAACATGGGGTTAACTTCCACATGTATGCGGATGACACCCAACTCTACCTTTCCTCCTCTACCCTCAACTCCACGACCCCGATGTCCTGACAGCTGTCTGTCCGACATCGAGTCCTGGACGAGAGACAACTTTCTTCAGCTCAACGTGCGTAAAACTGAGGCCCTCCTGATTGGCTCACGTCAGCGCCTCCGCACCTCAGGCGCTGACACCATCAGCATCCAAGGCTGCACTCTCCACCTCTCAAAGCCATCAGGAACCTCGGGGTTCTGTTCGACCCTGAGCTGTCCTTTCTCCCTCACATCCGCGCCACAACTGGCACCGCCTGCCATCACCTCCGGAACATCGCCAGACTACGGCACTACCTCACCCCTCACGCGGCTGAAACTCTGGTCCGTGCCTTTATCACCTCAAGGCTGGACTATGGGAACTCTCTCCTCGCCGGCCTTCCCGGCCCTCCCTCCACACTGCAGGTCATTCAGAACTCTGCAGCTCGTGTACTGTCCCGCACCAGACACCGCGACCACATCACTCCCACCCTCGCCCTCGCTCGCCTCCACTGGCTCCCCATCCCCCAGAGGATCGAATTCAAGATCCTCATCCTCACCTACAAGGCCATTCACGGCCTCGCTCCCTCCTACCTCTTTGACCTACTATCCCCCTACCTACCTGCCCGTACCCTCCGTTCCTCTGGCTCCGGTCTGCTCCACATCCCCCGCCCCAACCGCCCTACCATCGTTGGCCGGGCCTTCAGCCTCTCAGCCCTGAGGCTCTGGAACTCCATCCCCCAGTGCCTTCGCCGCTTCCTCCCTTTCCTCCTTCAAGGCCGGTCTCAAGACCTTTCTCTTTGACCGTGCCTTCAGCTCCCCTCTCGACTCTCTACCCCTCCTCGCTCCCTCCCTTCCTTCCCCTCACCCTGACCATTTCCCCCCTGCTCGGGTCCTGACCCAACTGTACAGCACCTTGGGACGTCCTCCCGACGTGAAAGGCGCTCTATAAATGGAATCTTGTTGTTGTTGTTGTTGTTCAGTAAAGTTGACCTTCATGGCTATTCCAGCGATCTGTTTTGAAGGCAACATTTGTAAGTTTCAAAGTTGGCCTTTTTTTCACGGTTGCCGGTAGATTGTAGATAAAGCCAGATAGGTATAAACGTACACCCCTAAGGTAGTTTTGCCTCACTGAAATTATCCTGCAAAATTTGCAATCTGTTTGATACAAAAGTCCCATCAAAATTGGTGCATACTGCAGTATAATTGGCCTATGACTATTAAACCTTCCTCTCACGTGATGTTGAGGTTTGTTTTGCCATTCTGCAAATGCCACGTCATTTAAAATGTTGTTGCCCCACGCTGTGTTGAGTTAGAAGGATTAATCTTTATCACTGTTCCCAATGTTCATCTGGTGAGTGAATCCAGAACAAGGGGACATCATCTTAAAATTAGAGCGAGGTCATTTAGGAGTGAAATCAGGAGACAGTTTTTCACCCAAAGAAAATCTGGAACTCTCTCCTCCAAAAGGCTGTGGATGCTGATCCATTCACATCTTTAAGACAGAGGTGGATAGATATTTGTTGGGTCAGGGTATCAAGGGATATGGGGTAAGGGCGGGTAATTGGAGTTGAGGTACAGATCAGCCATGATCTCGAGGGGCTGAATGGCCTCCTTTTTTATGTTTCTATTACACTGTACAGATCTTGGTGTGTAAATGGGGAAAATTGGCCAAACTTCCCACTGCTGATCATTGTGTAGGGATCACTGCTGGGATGTGGTGAGGATGGCATCTGCATCTGGTTCAGCTGTGATACCACCTGGAGTCAAAGAGTGCCAACGTTTGCTGTCAAAGGCTCACAGGGAACTGTCACTTGGACACAACACAGTGATGGCTGAGTGTGAAGTTTCTCTGATAGAAAGAGAAATCAGTCAAAATGCCTTTGGGAGAATGTGTGTGGGGGGGCGGGTGGGAGAGAGAAAATTAGTGCTGGAAAAAAGAATAATCCTTCTCCTGAAGTGGAAAAAACTCCACATAAACAGCACACTTCCAAAGGATTAGTTATCACTGAACAGTCCTTTGTAATTTAGGAATTTGTTGAACAATGCAATTTCCTGCAAATCTGCTGAATTCTGTTTTCTGCTAACTTCCTGACTGTTTAAATCTCCCTGCCAGCTGTTTAATCTGCTTTATGATGCCCCAAATCTTGTTTTTCTTCCTGAAGATTAATACTTTCAGTTCAGCAACCTCTGTTTAAACATTGGTGATAGCAATTGAGGCAGTAAAATGGAACGAATGTCTGTCGTGTGAATCTTTCAGCTTTAATTCCTGACAACTCCTTCCTACAGTGATTTTTGGGGGGAATTCGGCTTTCTGTGGTTTGTTTGTTGATGTTCGTTCGTTATAGAATTAACTTTCGCCCACAAAATATGCAGTCAATTCACTTTACAGTATATCGTGCCAAAACATTGTATTAACACAAGCAAGGTAGTTATATTCCAATCCATAAACCACAATCATGTGTCTTATTATTATTAATATAATTAAAAATTAATAATAATAATCCTTGGGACAAACACAGCAGCCAACGTCGCACAAGCAGTCATGGATTGAGCGCCAAAACCTTTTTTTCGGAGGGATTATTACCCCCCCCCACCCCCCCCCCGGAATAGTTTTATTGATAAAAATATTATAAATTATCAATAAATTTGTTATAAATGAACCGCTTTGATGTGAAAAACAAGACACAAATTTACAAAATTCATTTGATAATGGATTGACATGGCTTTTCCTACCTTTACACTGGGAGCTTAGCCATCAAACTCTGTGCTGCCAGAACTTGGAATCTATCGCACAATCCTTGTCGACTTAATAAGTGAACATTGAATCCATACGGGAATACAGAGCCTATGTCGAGCAACTGAAACCGGTGCCCTCTATTGATTTGCTGCCCTGTTTATTGGTCGGGTGATACTGATATGTTCGACATGTTGGATTCAGTCGACAGTACCAATGCAGAGCATCTGCTATTTGAAGTGTATGCAGTTCGAAACCCAAGTCATTGCGCAATGAATACGGCTTGCACTAGCCTGCGCAAAACACATGCTATTCTTTGACATAATTCGGGTCCCAATGTTAACTCAAGCTACCCATTTCTTGCTGATTGGCAAGTTATTAAATTGTATCGGACTTTAACGACGACTTGCCTGCTTACCTTGCCTTTGTGTGCCAGCAGCCTCGACAGACACTTCTTCCTTTGCGTTCTAATCGCTTCTGAGGATTTAGGAGCTCAGGTGATTGCTTAATATTATGCTAATATTAACCGTAACTCAGCAATATAAACTCAATTAATAAGAACATTTTAAAAAATCTTTAGGAACATAAGGAAAGAAGTACAGGAGAAGGTCATTCAGCCCATTTAAACCTTTACCACTAGTTTATTAGATTTTAGCAGAACCTTTAATTCCAACTCACACCTGTTTTGCTATACCCCTTAATACCTCTTTCTCTTTCCAGCAAGGGTCACTGAATAGCAAACTCTCGTCTGACTTTTCTCCTTCTTTAGTCCGGAAGCTCTAGTCTCAATTATAGTGACCCACAGAGACGCAATGTGAAAACAAATAACTCGTTGCAAACCAGTTTGCAAGCTCAACAAATCACATTTACACAGCGCCTTTCATATCAGGAGGAGGCCCCAAGGAGCTGGACAGTCAGGGACCTGCACCCAAGCTGGTGGTTGGGACCAGGAGGAGTGGTGGAAGGCGGGGAGGGGAGGGGTAGGTGGGTGACCAAAGGTGCAGTCGAGGAGGAGGGTCTTGAGATGGGTATTGAAGCTTCCAACTTCATCTAGTAAAACCTTTGGTTGAGCTGATCCCAGGACCTCTGTTGCATTGGTTTGCTTATTGGATACGGTAGCTATTCATTGCGAGAGTTGGGTCAAACGGTTGTGTTCTTCGGAAATTGCAACTCATTAGTCCCCGAGTACATGTTCTCGTGTAAGGAGCCAACAGCTGAGAGTCCCTGGAGCTATGTGTATTTCGCCTACTGAAAAACAAAACAAATCAAAAATGTGAGCGTGTATATCAACGAGAGCAGATTCTCTTCCCATTATGTGTGACTGGAACACACTTTCCTGTTTATTTTATAGATTCCTATCGACTCGCTGTTTTGTGCCGTTATAAACCATGGCCCGGTTTGAACTGAAAGAGCACATTTTATGAAATGAGCGGAGGGTCAGAGACACGGTTTAGTTCAAAGCACATCCACAGGATCTCACTGGATTCCTAATATTCTTGCACAGGAAATTGGAAACTCCAGCAGAGTGAGGTTACTTAATGGTTTAGATTTGCTTCATGTTCACATTAAACCTTAATCCGACATCTCCAGAATGATTTAGTCATGTAAGATTATCAAGGGCATAAATAAATGCTCCCGGACCACTTTTCTGAGCAGGAAAATGCCGAGTCAAGTAGCTGGAGCAAAAGCACGTCAATGTCTGACTGCTGAACAGGCACCTAAATGAAGGTGTGTAATAAGGTTGATGGCATTTTAAAGTTCTATTTTATAATTATTTTTAATAAGGTTGATGGCATTTTAAAGTTCTATTTTATAATTATTTTTCCTCGCCGGCTTATTTAGGAAATCAGTTATTGCTATCTAACCAGAGGGCAGGCAGGTGACATACTCCGAGCTCTGTCAATGTCTCCCTTGGGGTTAACCACACCAACAACAACTTGCATTTGCACAGCGCCCTTCACCCAGGGTAGTGTCTCGGAACGCTTAACAGTGGTGGAGACTGACGCCGAGCTGGGTGGGGAGGGAAAAGGTGACCATAAGCTCAGTCGAACAGGAAGGTCTTCAGGCTTGATCTGAAAATGGGGAAGGAGGGGGCAAGGTAGAGGGATTGAGGAAGAGTGTTCCAAAGTTTGGGTGTGTAGTGGCTGAAAGCACTACTCCTGAAAGCAAGAGGGACGAGGGACAAACAGGAGGCCAGAACCGGCTGATCGGAGTGTTGAAGTGGGAAATGAGCAGGTCACGGAAAGTAGGGAGGTGCCAGGGCATGAAGGGATTCGTAGATGAGTGTGATGATCTTCACGTCGATCTGTTCTGTGATAGAGAACCGGTGGAGCCTGGTAAGCTCAGAATTTAGAGTGGGTGGAGTTTTGAATTAGTTGGATTTTGCGGACACGAAAGCTGGGGAGACCAGCGAGGAGGACATTGGAATAGACGAGGCGGGAGGTCACGAAAGAGTGGGCGAGGGTTTCGGTTGCTTTGGGCGTGGGTTAAGGGCAACGTGTTGGAAGTGGAGAAAAGTGGTCGTAGTCAGTGACTGGATGAGAGGAGGTGGGTATCGAACCTGACCCCCTAGGTCACCCCCAGTGTTTGATGTTACACACACACCACAAAATAATAGTAATCCTCGCTTTTGATATAGCGCCTTATCACGTCTTCGAGACGTCTCAAAGCGCTTCACAAAACATAAACAGCATGGAAGTCGGGGGAATCTGCATCCTCACTGCTCTTTTCTCAACTCAGCTTTCCCTGATAGTCCGATAAGGATCAAAGGCGTGTGGGGAATCACCTGTGGGAACTCCATTGAACCATAAAAATGGATGTCATAGGAGGAGGCCCTTCGACATACATGACATATCTATGACATACATTTTTATTCTACACAAATGTAATTTGTTGTTGTTGTTGCAATGGTGTTAAAGGACAAGAGTTAGCAGTTTACCAGAGCGTTTCACTAATTCCAACACAAAGGTTTCACAACTCAAAGTCCCAGTCATTTCTTTTTACTACTTTTATTTCCTTCCCTTTTTTACAATCACTTACACCCCCCGACTGACCAAATCGTTCTCGCAACCGTTGGTTACAAGGTGTCGACAATTGTTTCTGAGGGTCACAGCATTTCCCCTTTGCTCCCCAACCCCCTCTCTTTGCTTTTGATCTGAACCCACCTCTTCGTCATGTCTATGGTCACCTCGCTCTCCCCTTCTCCCTTGCTCAGTGTCCAATCCTGATTCTATACAATACTTCAAAGTGTTATCTCACCTCTGGGAAGTTATCCTGTATGAAAGCTATAGAATTACATAGAATATACAGCACAGAAACAGACCATTCGGCCAACTGGTCTATGCTGGTGTTTATGGTCCACATGAGTCTCCTCCTGCCCTTCCTCAACTAAGCCTTCAAGCAGAACCTTCTATTCCTTTCTCCCTCATGTACATATCTAGCTGTTGTTACAAGTTGTTGATCTGCACCTTTCTTCCCAGGCATCTTGTGCCAAGGTCAGAAATCTCTCTTGGGAGATTAGGTCAGACTCTGTGAAGCAGTCTGGAGGAGAACCCATGCCTTAGAACTTCCGAGGAAAATATAATAGCACATCAGTTCATTGAGTTACGAGGCTACCGTTGTACTGTACTGGTCTGTAGTGACAGTAGATTCAGGAAAATCGCTGATCCATTCTTTATGAAAGCATCACAAAGCTATTTTCTTTCAGTTTGTCCTCTCTCTCAGGTCCCGCCTGAAAACTTTCCTCTTCGACCGTGTTTACGGCCCCCTCCCCCTGGTTCAGAGTCAGGCTCCGCCACTGTTGAGCGCTCTGAGACGCTACCCTGTGTGGAGGGTGCTATATAAGTGCAAGTTGTTGTTGTTGCTGTTGTTTGAACACCAGTGATCATAACGGTCCAAAAATGGCTTCAGATGAAGTTGAAAGCCCAATGCATTGAAAAGGCGCTTACATTATCTCAAATGAAATTACCTTATTCTGTGGATATAAGTGAACTGAAATAGAGAATCATCGACCTTCAGGTGACCGAGGAATACGACGGCACTTAAACTCGCATTTTACTTGTCCAAGTGAGGAACCAAAAAGTAGTCAAGCGAAGAACAAAGCCAATTAAGATGCAACATTTTCTTCACAGATGAATCTGTCTGTGCAAACTACAGAAAGAAATGTCAAACCATTAATTGCAATATCCTAATGAAACCGTTAAAGATGGAATTGGTGGGGGGGGTGAAAAAAAGCATGGTCAAATCATACTGCAGGAACCATTTTGAGCAGGAGCAGATCATTGGTGCATTCAGTCAATCCACTTGATTTCCCAATGGATTCCTTTAATGTTTCTTTCTCTAAATCTAATAAAACTGGAAACCTTTTAGAAGAGAAATATTTTACGTCCTTTAAGTCAAACAAAAGAAAGGGCAAAGAGACTATTTAATGAAATGGATGAAAAGGTAGAGAGCAAGAGCAATGACTGAGTGAAAAGGCAACAAATGTGGAACTAAATGGATCCGGAGGAATACTAATGATAATATCTGGCAGAAAGACTCCAAGTCGGTACTCAGCAGAGATTAATACATCAATCTTGCTGCACTTCCCCGAACTATGGAAAGATTATAGTCTACATCTTCAGAAAAATTAACATAGACAATTTCACAAGAGATCAGGAAAAGGACTTTGCAGGTGGTAATAGCTGGAAAAGAACATGGACTGTATTATTAATCACCTAAGCAAAAATCTACTTACAGTATCTCTGTGTTGTGCACAATCTGTAATTGACTTGACGTACATCTAGTGACTTGACTTACATCAAGTAACTTGGCCAGTTCACTGAAAGTGCAGACTGATCTTTTTTGGCTCCTTCTGATGCAAAAATAAATAATAATAGTAATAATAACCCTTGCATTTGATGTAGCACCTTATCACGTCTTCAACACGTCTCAAAGCCCCTCACAGAAATATACTGTAAAATGAATTGACTGTATATATTGTGGACAAAACGCGGCAGCCAATTGCGCACAGCAGCGTCTCACAAACACTCGTGGATTGACGGACCAATTTTTTTTAAGAGGGATTATTAAATCTCCATCATCTTCCACTTAAGAAGAGCAGTAAGTGAGAGAGTTACAATAGAAGTTGAAAGAGTTATGATGGAAGCTAAGGAAATTTAGTCGGCAGAGGATCTTGGTAGATTACAGAGAAACAAGTAAAAGCTTACAGATTGTTAAGTGGTTTGATTACTATTGGGCTTCAAGATGAATCAGGTCAAACTCATGCAATCCAACACAAAATTACATTTGTGAAGCACCTTTCACGTCAGGAGGACGTCCCAAGGCCCTGAACAGTCAGGGATTAGGACCTAAACAACAACAACAACAACAAGATTCCATTTATAGAGCGCCTTTCACGTCAGGAGGACGTCCCAAGGCCCTGAACAGTCAGGGATTAGGACCTAAACAACAACAACAACAACAAGATTCCATTTATAGAGCGCCTTTCACGTCAGGAGGACGTCCCAAGGCGCTGCACAGTTGGGTCATGACCCGAGCAGGGGGGAAATGGTCAGGGTGAGGGGAGGGAAGGGAGGGAGAGAGGAGGGGGGAAATGGTCAGGGTGAGGGGAGGGAAGGGAGGGAGCGAGGAGGAGGAAGAGAGTCGAGAGGGGAGCTGAAGGCACGGTCAAAGAGAAAGGTTTTGAGACCGGCCTTGAAGGAGGAAAGGGAGGAGGCGGCGAAGGCACTGGGGGATGGAGTTCCAGAGTCTGGGGGCTGAGAGGCTGAAGGCCCGACCACCGATAGTAGGGCGGTTGGGGCGGGGGACGTGGAGCAGACCGGAGCCAGAGGAACGGAGGGTACGGGCAGGTAGGTAGGGGGATAGTAGGTCAGAGAGGTAGGAGGGAGCAAGGCCGTGAATGGCCTTGTAGGTGAGGATGAGGATCTTGAAATCAATCCTCTGGGGGATGGGGAGCCAGTGGAGGCGAGCGAGGGTGGGAGTGATGTGGTCGCGGTGTCTGGTGCGGGACAGTACACGAGCTGCAGAGTTCTGAATGACCTGCAGCTTGTGGAGGGAGGTGGCGGGAAGGCCGGCGAGGAGAGAGTTCCCATAGTCCAGCCTTGAGGTGACAAAGGCGTGGACCAGGGTTTCAGCAGCGTGAGGGGTGAGGTAGTGCCGTAATCTGGCGATATTCCGGAGGTGATGGAAGGCGGTGCCAGTTGTGGTGCGGATGTGAGGGAGAAAGGACAGCTCAGGGTCGAACAAAACGCCGAGGTTCCTGACTGGCTTTGAGAGGTGGAGAGTGCAGCCTTGGATGCTGATGGTGTCAGCGCCTGAGGTGCGAAGGCGCTGACGTGAGCCAATCAGGAGGGCCTCGGTTTTTCGCACGTTGAGCTGAAGAAAGTTGTCTCTCGTCCAGGACTCGATGTCGGACAGGCAGCTGTCAGGACATCGGTGGTCGTGGAGTTGAGAGTAGAGGAGGAAAGGTAGAGTTGGGTGTCATCCGCATACATGTGGAAGTTTGGGGGTTGGGATCAGGGAGGGTGGAGGGCAGGGACGGTAGGAGGGTGGCCGAAGGGGTGCTCGAAGCGGAGGGTCTTGAGACATTCCTTGAAGGAGGCAAGGGAGGGAGCAAGGCGAAGGGAATGTGGGATGCAGTTCCAGAGGGTGGGGGCAGCGAAGTTGAAGGCCCGACTAGTGAAGAAAAGGGGATCCAAATCAAATGCTTTTTCTAACCAGTTTTGATTGATTTCCTGGGATTTCTGGATTTGGATGAAATTAAGTGAATTACAAAGAAAAATTTGTAGAACAGCAGCATAAACACCAGCATCCACAAGGTGTCAGATGGGCAGAAACTTCTCTTTAGAAATGATTCAATATCAAGCAATGGGTTAGAAACCAAAGACTTGCTCAAAAGCAGGGCCAGAAATCCATTCTACAGCTGCCATTTATATGGTATTTGATACAGTTTGCTTCTCAGACATCAAAAGCTTTCTATCTGTGGAGGCAGAGAGCACGGCTGACGTACTGAATGAGTACTTTGCATCTGTCTTCACAAAAGAAGGGGATGCAGCCAATGCCACAGTATTGGAGGAGAGGGTAGAGAAATTGGATAAGATGAGAATAAACCGAGAGGAGGTACTAAAAAGGTTGTCGGTGCTCAAGGTAGATAAGTCACCCGGTCCGGACAGGATGCATCCTAAGGTACTGAGGGAAGTCAGGGTGGAAATAACGGAGGCTCTGGCCACAATCTTTCAATCCTCCTTGGATACCGGGATAGTGCCAGAGGACTGGAGGGTTGCAAATGTTACTCCTCTATACAAAAAGGGGCAGAAGGATAAACCCGGGAACTACAGGCCAGTCAATAGTGAGGAAACTTCTCATCCGGGACAAAATAAATTTTCACTTAGAAAAAATATTGGTTAATAAAGGACAGCCAACACAGGTTTGTTAAAGGCCAATCATGTTTAAACCTAATAGAGTTTTTTTGATGAATAACGGAGAGTGGATGAAGGTAGTGCAGTTGATGTAGTTTATATGGATTTTCAAAAGGCATTTGGTAAAGTGCTACATAAGAGACTTGTAAGCAAAATAGAAGCTCACGGTATTAAAGGGACAGTGGCGGCATGGATACAGAACTGGCTGAGAGACACTGGGAGACAGTGGTGAACGATTGTTTTTCTGACTGGGGGAAAGTGTACAGTGGTGTCCCCCTGGACTTGGGTATAGAGAGTACAATTTCCAAGTTTGCAGAAGATACTAAGTTAGGAAAAGTAGTAAACAGTGAGGAGGATAGCAGCAGACTGCAAATGGACATAGACAGACTGGTAACATGGGCAGACACGTGGCAGATGACGTTTAATGCGGAGAAATGCAAAATGATACATTTTGAGAGGAAGAATGAGGAGAGGCAATATAAGCTGATGGGACAATCTTAAAGGGGGTGAAGGGACAGAGAGACCTGTGGTTCATATAAGGAAATCTTTGAAGGTGGCCGGACAGGCAGATAAAGCTGTTAAAAAAGCATACGGGATACTAGGCTTTATAAATAGGGGCATAGAATACAACAGTCAGTAAGTTATGATTAACCTTTATAAAACACTGGTTAGGCCTCAGCGAGAGACTGTTCAGTTCTGGGCCCCACACTTTAGGAAGGATGTCAAGGCATTGGAGAGGATGCAAAGAAGATTGACCAGGATGGTACCAGGAATGAGGCACTTCAGTTATCAGGAGAGGTAGAGAAGCCGGGATTATTCTCCTTGGAGCAGAGAAGGTTAAGAGGAGACTCAATAGTTTTCAAAACGATGAGGGGATTCAATAGGGTGAAGAAGGAGAAACTATTCCCACTGGCGGTGGGTCGGTAACCTGAGGACTCCGATTTAAAATAGTAGTTAAAAGTAACAGAGGGGAGGTGAGGAGAAATTTTTTTACACAGTGAGTTGTTGGGATCTGGAATGCATTGCCTGAAAAGCTGGTGGAAGCCGATTCGATAACAACTTTTAAGAGGTAAGTAGATAATTATTTGGGGAAGACAAGTTTGGAGGGCTATGGGGAGAGCGCGGGGGGAGTGGGGTTGATCAGGGCTATGGGGAGAGAGCGGGGGAGTGGGGTTGATCAGGGCTATGGGGGGAGAGCGGGGGAGTGGGGTTGATCAGGGCTATGGGGAGAGAGCGGGGGAGTGGGATTGATTTGGAAGCTCTTTCCAAAGAGCTGGCACAGACACGATGGGCCGAATGGCCTCCTTCTGTGCTGTATAATTCTATGATTCTATGCTTCTATGATTCTACTACCGTTTAACTGGCGCAGACAAGCAGTATTTAACTTCCCAGTCTCCAGTGTGAGGTCTGGTCAGTAAGTGTGAGATAAAAATACATAAATACTTAATAAAACACAGTCATCTCAGTCCATGAAATTGTAATTTCTAACATTCTGAATCCGTGTCTGAATGAGCGTTTCTTATTGCACCTTCTGTTGTTGACACCTTTTGTCCAGTAAACCATTGGTCCTGTCATGTTGCCAACAATATGATCCTGGGATGTCGTTTTATTACTGTTATTATTGTTTGACCACTCTCCCTGCTTCCAGCTACGTAAAAGCATTTACAAAGAACAACTGATCATAGTCAGACTGCCAAATAAAATGTTGATGGATTCTATCAGGGACATGAAAGCTTTGTCACCTGAGCAAAATGAAATGATGGAGCAAAGTACAGCAAAATACAGTGGAAAAATAATAATAATAATCCTTGCATTTGATACAGCGCCTTATCACAACTTTGAGGCGTCCCAAAGCGCTTCACAGAACATACTGCAAAGGGAATTTTGTGGGCAAAAGGGTTTTTTGTTTGTTTCTTTCTTTTGCTTGACTTAAAGGACGTAGAAAATCTCTCTTCTAAAAGGTTTTCAGTTTTATTAGACTCAGAGAGAGAAAAACGACAGCATAATAACAACCACAAAGGCAAATTGCATTTATATAACGCCTTTCATTAGGGAGGACGACCCAAGGCACTTGACAGGCGAGGGTTGGTTTAATAACATTATCAAACTTGCTTTGAGTGATGCTCTAACAACTGCAATATCACCACTCTATCATTTTGGGGGCAAAACAAATTCCTGTTACGCTATTTACATGCTGTCGCAGTAGCTATGTCTGTATTACGTTCAAAGCACAAAGATTTCAATCAATCACCTGAAGTTCAGCAACGTTCACAGGCATTTTGGTATCTGCAGCTTGAGCATCCTTATTTTCGAACGATTCTACCTTAAGAGGAAATCTTAAAACAATATGTGCAACAAGTGGTTTGATCTATGCTTGGCAACCCTGAGCCATACGTCCGTAAAACACTCCTTTGTTTTCTGTTAATAGAGAGAGGTGTGATTACCTCCAACCTTTTGGAAACACAAAGACTTTTAAGTCACGAATAATAATAATAATAATAATAATCCTTGTATTTGATATAGCTCCTTAAATCACTTCAAACCCAAAAAGCCATACGTAAAGGGAATGTGCTTGGATGTTCTCCATCGGACATTTCAAGAATAATTTAAAAGCAAGTTAGAATTGTGGATCTTTTATTTTTTTTAGAAGTTACAAATACTGTAGCTTCACAAATAAATGATACTGCCATCACGGACGATAATTACCTGATCAGCAAAAATCAAAATTCGATTTCTCCATTCCCAACTTTCAGTTGCACTTCACTTTCCTTTTCTCTGTGAAGAGTCTTGGGTTCAAAAAGCCAATTCGGGCATGGAATTTAAAAATAAAAACGCAAATGCAGGAATTGAAAGGAGCTTACACATTGCCAAAAGTTCACTGTTTAGCTCTCATTTATTCTTCAAGCTCAGATATTTTCTGGTCTCTGAACTAACGATGGGTTTGTGCTTCAAATTGGCCCTGAGCTCCTTTTATAAGTGCTCAGCAGATTTTATGTATGCCTGAATAATTAATGTGGAGAGAATGCCTCAGCCAGCAAACCCTGTCCCTGTAGTAACAACAGACTATTTGTGGTGAGGGTGAGAGGCAAATGGCTGCACGGACAGACTTTCAGAATCCTGGTCCATTTGGTAAGCAAATAACAGCTTGTTGTACAGGGCGAGTTAAGAAGGTAACCGCCGAATCTTCCAGAAGGTACACCCTTGAAATATATAGTTATTTATAAGCTTTTGAGTCTGAGCTGGGAGGATCGACCCATCTGTCGGTATTGGCTTAGATCTGTGGGCTACAGAGTGTGTGGTTTGCTGTAGCAACGTTGAGTCTATATTCAAGTAGCTGTCTTGTACAGCACTGAGTTCTTTTAATACACGTACCTGGATTACACAGAGTTGGCTCTTCTTCCATATAGGTTACGCTTTATTTCTTCGAGAAATCCTTTAACACTTTGACTGACCACTATTTTTTTTCAGTTTAAAATAAGAATGAACATCAAGTAACACTGACGTAAATGAAAAAAGTGGGTGTGATAATGTTGTGCCTACAGTCGCTGCACCTTGCAACAAAATCCTGTGAAGCTCTTTGAGGCATCTCAATGACACGATAAGTTGTTGTATCGAATGCAAGCATTATTTGTGTTATTATATGATTCAATGTGCTTCTTTGCTCCGGGTTTATGATAGTCAGTGTTTCCGACTGACAGCCTCAGTGCTGAAAATGTTGAATGGTTGAAAATCTCAGGTGCAATGTCCAGCAATGGGAGATTACTGCTTATTTTTCATGCTTATTCATGTCTAATCCTTGTGTTTATGCCCCTTTACAATAGCACTCAAGGGTTAACCCGCAAAGGCGAACAGTAACGATATAAGTACTATTATTTCTGTGTGTAATGGTAATCAAATGGGTTTACGGTGAATGACTTCAGTGCTGGCCGTGTGTAACCTCATACTCTGCAAAAGGAAAGCTGGTGCAAAGGATTGATTATAATTGTAGAGTATTTTTTAATTGTTTTTGCCAGTTTATAAAGTTGTTCTCATCGAGGCAGTCAAGTTATCGATTTGCAAATTGTTGAGTTTAGCCTTTGGGTCTGGGTCTTTTATCACGTGTTTGAGACGTCTCAAAGCACTTCACAGGAAATATTGTAAAGTGGATTTACTCTATATTTTGTGGGCGAAACACGGCAGCCAATTGCGCACAGTAGCATCCCGCAAAAAATCATGGATTGAATGACCAATTTTTTTTCTTTTGGAGGGATTATTACCAATCCACTAATCGACTAACAACCAGGTTCCTACTTATTGCTAGGTAAACAGAGGCGTGTGGAGTAAGGAAACTTACCTAAGGTTTCGCCCCGCCCTGGAATCGAACCCAGGTCCTCTCACTTGCGAGGCAAGTGCACTAGCCACTACACTACTGGACTCTCTGGGTCGATTTATCAAATTGAATATGTAATGAAAGTGCCTAATTCTTCACCCAATTCTGCTATGAAAATTGCTTAACCATATCTATACTCAGCTCTATCAATATCGAGCGATGTTTTTTTCCATTTGCAATTGCATGTGTTTTCTGTGTGTATGCGTTTGCGTATATGTTCGTGTGTGTGAGCACGCTCACTTCTGCGGGTGTGTAAGCGTGTGTGCGCACGTAGCCAGCGGCTACTTGTTTTCTACCTTTGTATCTGGGAGATTGTGTTTTACACAGTTAATGATGCTTCACAGTCACATTCTTGCCTGTCCGTACAATTGTTGGGTTGCATTGTAGTTGCTGGCCATTCATCCATCTAAGACTATACACCATAAATCTTTTTGTGTGCCTTAACAACAAATGCCCTCCACCTCAAGGATATATTAATTCCCCCCAACCTCTCCCCCCCCCCACCCCCCACTCCAATTCCTTCTCAATCACAGACCAGGCATGGTTGAATTTCTGCTCCAGAGTTGTTAATTACAAAAGATTTTAGGCCTGGTCAGGTGATCTATCCGTCAGACTTAATCTGATGTGGATAATGACTAAAAATACATCTTCCCGTAATCTCCTTAAGTGGACAAGAAAGAGATACAAACAAAAGTGAGTGAGTGCATGGCTAGGAGCAGGAGAATCCACTGCCGTCAGTCAGGCTGGCTGTTTGCCCACTGATGGATTTGTGGAAACAGAGAAACAAAATGCTGCGGAAACTGAATAGTCTGGGAAAACTGTGCGGATCTGGAAGAAGTGACAAGGTGCCAGCACAGCAGAAGCGAAAAAGCTCAGTTAAGCGTATGTCCATCATTGAAGATGGGCAGATCGCTGAGGTGCTCTACCTTATCCCCAAACAATTCCTCCAGAAGCAGTTGCCCCACCTCAACCCAGATGACTACTACCTCTGTGAACATCTTACTGATTTGGCAGGTATTATAATAATAATAATAATAATAATAATCCTTGGATTTGAGATAGCGCTTTTCACGTCGTCTTAGACGTCTCAAAGCTTCAGGTACGGGAGATCTAACTCAAACAATGAAATACAACTGTACTCGGTCGGGGTGCTAGCAGAGCAATTGTGCAGAGAAGCAAATGTGACGTGTGTCTGTACCTGAAGAGCTGGATCTAATTGAGTGGAATTCATTTCAAAAGAAGTTGAAGCAAAGCAAGTTGGAGGATGACGTCCAGTGTTTTGCATTAATACTGACGTCTGTGAGAGCCCAGTTCTCTCCTAACTTCTGGCCCTATCTCCCTCCCCACTTGGTCTCGCAACTCTCCCTCCCCCTCCACTCCAACGCACCCCTCCCCTCCTCTCCCCACTCCCTCGTGCTAGTTTACAGTGGGAAAATACTGATTCCTAAGATGGATTTCTTAATTTCTTAATTAAGAAGCCTGCATAGGATTGATTATGCTGATGGGATTCTTGGAACTACATACCCCACAGCACGCTGATCTGTGGGACATGTGCTTCGAGAGTACATTAGAGCCAGAGTGATGTTCCCTCAAGAAAACCTGACACATTTCCGACTTTCACGTTAAGAAATCCCTACCTATTCAGTTGCATTGTCAGCAGCTCTAGAAAATGCTTGATTAAACTGTACATTTGCAAAAACAGAAGAGAGAGGTAGGGAAATTTGGTACATTTCTGTTCATCTTGTGTACAAGGTAGTCACAACTTTTCCCATTGTTTTTTGTTCATCCGCACAGAGTACTTTGTCCTGATGGAAATTGATATGAATTTGCTGAGACCATTTTTCAATCTGCCTCTGAAAATATATACGGCCTATCAGAGTTAAAGGAATTAATGTACTTTTAATTGTTTTCATTTAAATGTAGAGACAAGTAGATGTTCTGTTAATTTTCCTTCGAACGTTCCCTTGCTCCAATCTGTTAAAGGAGAACCTTTGCTGCACTAGAGAGAGAGATACTGATCAGGCTGAGTTCCTAAAGCAATGAGATTCAGTGAAAAATTGTCACATTGACTGTCATGGTGAGTCTGTGTCGACGCAGGAACTATCGAAGAATCGATTTTGCGGTGTTTCTTAATCAAGAAATATGGAAAGATAAAACACTGGGTTGAAATCTTCCCAAACCTGAGCGGAGATCCTTTAACTCGGAGCAATAAGGATCCATTTCACAGAGAAAGCCCCCACTTGGATTTGTTAATTAAGAAAGAATTTGTTTACAGAATCATTAGACTTGACGGCAATTACCTGTGAAGCTTTTTGAGACGTTTAAAAGTTCCGGCCACTAAATTAAAAATACAAGAATTATTTCAGCGCCTTGGGACGTCCTCCCGACGTGAAAGGCGCTCTGTAAATGGAATCTTGTTGTTGTTGTTGTTGTTCTGCATGTGTACTCTACCTACACTGCAATGCAGCTTTTCTTAAATTTTCATAGAAAGTTTTCTTTTAAGAATAATAATATCGGTTTAGGGCCTTATCATGTCAGAAGGACATCACAAAGCAATTCACTGTGAATTGGAGTGACTGTGTATTTGTAGGAAAACGTGGCAGTGTAATTGCGCACAGCAGCGTCTCACAAACAGTCATGAAACGAGTGACCAATTTTATTTGGGGGATTGTTGACGAGGACACCGGGAGAGAGAGAGAGAGAGAGAGAGAGAAACTCCCTTCTCTTTTTCGAATAGTGCCGCGGGATCTTTAACATCCTCCCGAAGCGGTAGATATAAAGTGGGATTAAAGCAAATCTAACAAACTGTTACTTGAAGCATGAATGGACAAGTGAGATTGCACAAATCAGAACATTGTCACAAAGCCTCGTGAGTCACTGAGCAAATCAGAGAACAAATTTGAAGCAGTAAATGGTGAAAGGCTTGCCTTGTTGGGGAAGGCAGTTTTGTTTTGTTTCCATCGCGGTGATGCCGTTTACTGAAAATATATTGAAATTAACTAGACAATGACATCAGCAACTTGCATTTATATAGCGCCCCTCATGTAAGGTAGCGTCCCAGAGCGCTGAGACCCAACCTCCTTTTTGTCTTTGTGGTGAAACAGAGCTCTGAGCACAAACCTAATTTCAAATAGAGAGGGAGCACCCGCCTCGCAAGCGAGAGGACCTGGGTTCGATTCCCGCGCAGGACAAAACTCTGGGCGAGATTTCCTTACTCCACACGCCTCTGATTACCTAGCAGTAAATAGGAACCCGGTTGTTAGTCGATTGGCGGATCACTTTTCCGGGGATAAGAGTTCGTTCAAAAAAATAATGATAATAAGAAAATTGGTCACTCAATCCACGACTGTTTGTGGGACACTGCTGCGAGCAATTGGCTGCCGCATTTCGCCCACAAAATATAGTGAATTCATTCTACAGTATATCCTGTGAAGCGCTTTGAGATGTCTCAAAGACGTGATAAGACTATATTAAATGCAAGGATTATTATTATAAATAACGTAATTGCAGAAAAAATGGCATCAATTCATCCAATGTGTTGCTTGTGTCAGTGATTCAGTGCAGTGTGTAATTCCAGCCATGGGAAGAGGTGATGAGCTGACAGACGGGGAGGGAAATGATATTGGCAGATGAACGGTTGAGATCATAAAAAATTATAACTTTCTCTGGGCGATAGTGTGCAAAGGTATCTGTCGATTGCGATCCTAGGGCTGTGTTTTTTTATTGCTGGCAATTGTACAGAGTTACATAGAATGATACGGCAACTGAGACAGGCATTCTGACCCAACAAGTCCGTGCCAGTGTTTATACTCCTCACAAGTCTCCACTCCTCCAATTTCACTCTCCCAAACCCCACCATTCACTTCGGTTCGGGTTTCCTCTTAAATACACGGATGCTTTTTGTTTCCCGCAGTCAGTTCCACATTCTCACCACCCTTTCCTCCTAAACTGGGTCCCCTCTTAAACATTTCATCTCTAGAGAGAAAAGCTCCAACTTATCCAAACTTTCTTGATGGCTTCTATCCACTCATTTCCTGGTAATGTACTTGTAAATCTTTACTGTATTCTTTCTAATGCTACACTATAACAATAGTAATAATCCTTGCATTTGATATAATGCTTTACCACTTCATTGAAATGTCTCAAAGCACTTCACAGGATATACTTAAGGTGCAGTGACTGTGTATTTGTTGGAAAACAGGATAGCCGATTTGCACGCAACAATGTCTCCACAAACAGCAGTGTTTCGTGACGAAACTTCCTTCTCTTTCTAAATCGTGCTACGGAATCTTTAATGGCCACTTAAACAGACAGACGAGAACTCGATTTAACATTTCATCCTAAGGACTGCATCTCGGACAATGCAATGCTCCCCTCGCACTTTACTGGGGAGCCAGCCAGGCTTTGCTTCCATATCTTGGACATTTGAGGAATACTGGGATAGAAGAGACTTTAAAAAAAAACGTAGAAACTTAGGAACAGGAGGAGGCCATTCAGCCACTCGAGCCTGATCCACCATTCTATAAGATCATAGCTGATCTGTTCCTCAACTCCAGTTACCCACTCTTGCCCCATATTCCATGATACGCTGACCTAACAAATAGCTATTCACCTCAGTCTTGACGATGTAAATGGTCAGCATCCACAGCCTTTCGGGGAGAGAGTTCCAGGTTTCCACTACCCTTTGGGTGAAAATCTGCCTCCTGATTTCACTCCTAATTTCACCTTCTATGCTGTTTTCACAAGGTTGAATACAAACCACTAATTTGATTACTCTGTTAAGATAAGTGTACCCATGTGTTATTTGCTCCCTGCAGTGCTCTCAGGCATTGGTATTCCTGTGATCCAACAAATGGCTGATTAAATTATCCCTGCTTGGGTTTTAAGGATTATAAAATGTAATTATGGAATTGCAGGGCGTGGGGAGTATGATAATAAATCGGTCACTCAATCCACGACTGTTTGTGGGACACTGCTGTGTGCAATTGGCTGCCGCGTTTCACCCACAAAATATACAGTCGCTTTCACTTTACCATTAAGCGCTTTGAGACGTATCAATGACGTGGTAAAACTCTTCGTCAAATGCAAGGATTATTATTACTATTATTTGTCCCAAGATTATTTGATTGCCTTCCTTCAATATAATGAATTAGAGCCTGTGATCTAAACTGGATTCTGTCCTGAATAGTTCGTCAAAAGAAAAGTCAGGAGGAGCACATTTGAAGCTCAGAATTAATGGGATTAGGATACAGTCAAACCGGGTAGATATATTTTACATTGAACCATGGATCTGTCCTATGGGATATGCACAGACTCTTGTGAGGAGACATTGTCCATTCGTAGAGATTGTGGTTCCTATCAGAGATGCAAGATAAATGATTGCCAGCACCATAGTTTGCTTTGACAGTTCTGAAATGAATGTGCTTCTGCTATGTGAGCACATAAGCTACCCCTTAGATTGTACACAAAGAGCTAAAACACGCCATCAACGAGCCACACAGTAGCAGATACGAGTGAGTTACCAGCCTTTGCCCGGTCAGTGTATTGTGTAACATCTATTGTAAATATAAAGCTGCAGTTTCTGCATATTTTTCAGCTTTTTAATGTTTCACCTGAAACTTCTGTTGAAGACGAGATAATATTGCAGGATATTATATGTTAACCCACAGCTCACTGAACAGCAGGTTGCTCAAATGTGTGTAAATATCTAGAGTAGGGATGGGGATAAAAATCCAATTGATCTAGTATCACTTTCTATCTGATTTCAATAAGTCATTGATCTTTTAAGTTGTATTGCCACTGAACCCATGATGTCTCAACTCCGTAGTTCACTCCACATAATGTTACTGAATAAATAATTGTCACTTGACTGTGGCTAACCTAATACTGGAGGAACTCCCTGGTTTAAATCAATTGAAACTACAATAAGAGTTTAAATGAACCCTAACTTTGTGTTTAGAGTTATTTAATGATTCACCGAATTTCACTTAAATAAGTGAAATGATCCAGGTGTTATTAGCCATTATTATAGACATTAATTGCTAGAACGCAAGGAGTAAGGAACCCTCAATTCTGCTTTAATAAGATAGCCCAGATCTCTCGTCCTTTTTCTAAAATTGAGGGACACTTGTCGGTCAGGGAAACATAATAAAGATGAAGCATGGTTCTGCTCTCTATGCAGAAGCTCTTCCAAGTGTTGTATTCTTAATTCAAACTCATTTGAGATGCACTGAATTTCAGCCAATGTCAACTGAAAGGAAGAGTGTTTCTTTCATTGTCAGAAGAGGCGTCATCCAACATGGGGAAAGTGGATGGATGAGTCGACCTTTCATATCGCAATCTTATCACCATATTTTATCGAACAATCTATCACAATGGGCATCCTATTGCCCTTTTCCCATCTCCTTTTCAGTGCGCCGTCTGAATAACTACAGGAATAATAGCTGTTCATCAATTGTACACACTGTGGCTTCTTTTCCCAGGTTCAGAGGTAATGGAAAATACAGAGATGAATGAGATGAAAATATTGTCGGTGTCTGGTGAGGAGTTGTTCATAATACATCAAGTCTAGAGTACCTGAATGCCAAGTGAGGTACCATTTTTAATTCAGCCCGCGATCCATCTTCACGTGTGCAAAGCATTTGAAGTCATGGTGACCACCACCGTTAATGTCCCTTTAAATAGGTGCCGTCTGCAGCTGCATCGCACAAGAGAAGATAATTCAGTTAAGAAAAGGTGTCAGTGACGGCTCTTTGAAAAGAGCTTCAAAATCAACCCCACTCCCCCGCTCTCTCCCCATAGCCCCGATCAACCCCACTCCCCGCTCTCTCCCCATAGCCCTGATCAACCCCACTCCCCCGCTCTCTCCCCATAGCCCTGATCAACCCCACTCCCCCGCTCTCTCCCCATAGCCCTGATCAACCCCACTCCCCCGCTCTCTCCCCATAGCCCCGATCAACCCCACTCCCCCGCTCTCCCCCCATAGCCCTGATCAACCCCACTCCCCCGCTCTCCCCCATAGCCCTGATCAACCCCACTCCCCCGCGCTCTCCCCATAGCCCTGATCAACCCCACTCCCCCGCGCTCTCCCCATAGCCCTGATCAACCCCACTCCCCCGCGCTCTCCCCATAGCCCTGATCAACCCCACTCCCCCGCTCTCTCCCCATAGCCCTGATCAACCCCACTCCCCCGCCCTCTCCCTATAGCCCTGAAACTTATCCTCCACAAATAATTATCTATCTCTCTCTTAAAAGTTGTTATCGAATCGGCTTCCCCCAGCCTTTCAGGCACAATGAGAGGTTTTTTTTCTCCTACCTTAACATGTACAAATATGAAAAAAATAATGCTTTGTAACTGCCAACTGCTTCCAAAGACCAATTTGTAACAATTTATAGCAGACTTTGCCAAGCTATGTGTCTGAGCGCCACTGATAAAGCTAGGATTAGCATTTTATTCCCACAGAATGAGCTGAACATTCAATTAAGGTTGGATTAGTTTCAGAATGGGCTGTGGCAAGTTTGGGGAGGAATTGCGAACAAGTCCAGTGGAGTGGTTTAACCAGGGCTGGTAACAAGAGGACGATGGGCCTGCAGGTCTGAAGGATAAATGTTCCTATTGTAATGCATTAGGACTGTATGCTATTACTATTATGTACTGCAATTATCAGCTGTGATGGACTGCCAACTCCTCAACACCCGCGCCCACCCCCCCCCACTGTCAAATCTCCAGCAAGAGCTGGCAGGAGATATGCAACACATGAACAATAGCGGCTTGGGTGAGATTCTGGAGAGCAACTGGCGCTATGGAACTGTATCCCAGTGACGGGGAAAATGGGTCAAATGCCTTCAGGAGAGAGGAGAACATTGGCAGTGGTTGAACCAGCCATAACGACATAGCTTGCTATTGAGTGCACAGGCTGGCAAGCTTCCCACTGCCTGTCCAGCTGGATCACCTTACCCATTAGGGCTTTGGCTTGGAAGAATCCCAGTTCCCAGTCCTCACAAGTCCTGCCGATGAGCCAGGCTGACTGGTCTCAGTGCCCTGGAGTACTTGCAGGCACCTGCCACAGGAACCAGACGACTGAGACCACTACAGAGGGTTGACTTGATTTCCACATTCCGTTGCCCAGTATGTCACCTTGGAGCTCGCTCACCTTGCTCCCCTCCCCCCACTCCTAGGAGGACAGTCACTTGCTGGCCATTTGACATCTGACAAGCTCAGGCTTGAGCCTTCATTGGAAGATGGCAGGTACCAAGAACACCCTGCGAGCCTCGTGATGGTCTTCTGCTCCCAATTTTTTTAATAATAATAATAATCCTTGCATTCGATACAGTGCCTTATCAGGTCTTCAAGACGTCTCAAAATGCTCCACAGAATATACTGTCAAGTGAATTGACCGTATGTTTTGTGGGCGAATCGCAGCAGCCAATTGCGTACAGCAGCGTTCCACAAACAGTCGTGAATTGAGTGACCAAATTATTATTTTATTTTTATTGAAGAGGTTATTACCCCCGGAAAAACAATCCGCCAATCGACTAACAACCGGGTTCCTACTTACTGCTAAGTAAACAGAGGCGTGTGGAGTAAGGAAACCTGCTCAACGTTTCACTCTGCCAGGATTCGAACCCAGGTCCTCTCGTTTGCGAGGCGAGCACTCTAACTGAGCTACAGGACTCCATAGTGCATTGGATCAAAGAGCAGACACTGCTCTTTTCCAATCCGGTAAACTCTGTCCCTTGGGTGAATCAATCGCGCAAGGCTCGTGCTATTTTCTTGTTACAAGAGTGCCAAAAGCAGCATCCGATGGCTCAGAAGCACTCTGTGTCCTCTTTTGGTTCCTTCTCTGGTCGCCTCGCTGAGCTGTCAGTAATTTATTTCACAACTGTGACCAGCAAAGAAAAACCCTGATAGAATCACCGTGACTTGTGAGCGATTGCTCAGGAATGATGTGGGTGTTAAACCACAGTTTCCTTCAGGCAAACTTTCATCAGTCAAGCATCAGAGAAGGGGATTGGACACACTGCAGCATACTGCCACCGTAATAGACGGTCAGGATTGAGCCTGATGCTGCTTCTCCTTGTGCCATTTCTGACTTGCTTCAAGTGACGATCGGTTTTAACCCTATGAGCACTGAACCCCTCTCACATCTTCCAAATGTCGCCATAATCTTCCCATGACACAGGTTAGTAGTCTGGTCTCGGGGTTTTGCTGATGCAGAATCGCGCAGCCTCACCCGCTGTGTCGGTATCCCGAGAGATTATGTGGGCATCCGTCTGGTCAGGATTTTACTGGTGTAGTACTCTGTTCCTGTCAATAGGTGTTGTTAGTGTGCTGTGTAAATACAGGAATGGAACCTGCACTGTCTATCACTCTGAAACTTGGGGAGGACAAGTTTGCAGGCCTCTGGGAAGAGCGCGGGGGAGTGGGATTGATTTGGATAGCTCTTTTCGAAGAGCCGGCACAGACCCGGTGGGCCGAATGGCCTCCTTCTAATTCTATGAAACAAAAATAGAAGTCACTGGCAACACTCTGAGGGTCAGGCAGCGTCTATGGAGAAAGAAAAGTGAGTCAGACACACCTTTTACCACATCATCTAGGTCCCAGACACACCTTTTCTCTCTCTGACCTGCCTGTTTTGTTGCAATTCCCCCCCCCCCCCCCAACGTTTTGCATTATTAACACCTCTATTCCCCTGTTTTGATGCAATCCCCCCTTTGTCATCATTAACAGCTCTTTAACCCATCATCCCCTGTCCTCTTCCCCATTTTCTCCTTTGTCTTCCTAGCCCTGTCTCCTGACTCTTCGGTTAGTCCTTAAAAGCCTTTCCCTCCCAACATGCTCCAGTTTTGATGAAGGGTCGTGGACCCGAAAAGTTGACTCACTTTCCTTTCTCCATAGATGTTGCCGGACCTGCTGAGTGTTCCCAGACACTTCTGCTTGTGTTTCAGGTTTCCAGCACCTGCAGGATTTTGCGTTCTATCATTCTGTTGGAAGCAATTTTTTGGATCGGCAGCATTAGTTCCCAAACCTTTCTCCTGATACGCATCAGGCCAGGCTGTTCATCCATCTTAATAATACACCGTGTGTTCATAGCACTGCTTCCCCATCACACTTTAATAATGCCTTCAAAATAAATATCAATAATTTGATCACTCAATCCACGACTGTTTGTGGGATGCCGCTGTGCGCAATTGGCTGCCACGTTTCACCCACAAAATACACAATCGATCCGTTTATATATACAGTGTAGTCTGTGAAGCGCTTTGAGACATCTCGAAGATGCAATCAGGCGCTATATCAAGGGTGATTATTATTATTTAAGCACGTTTCAAAGATACTGCACTCCACGAATAAACACAGATGGGATTTACTCTGTTGAAACACCTGAATTTGGTTCATTCCCTGAGCATGATTCTTGCAACTTGTTTTTTTAATATATACTCGGCTCAAGTCAGGAGAAGGTCCTTGCAAATTTGTGCTTGGAAATTTGGGATTGCTTTGGCAGTGTGTTTGCATTTTTCTAACCAGAGCGACTGACAATGTCAGTAATTCTTAAGTTCAGAATGGCCATTGGCATAACACTCACTTTGTAGCAACAAGTGAATTTGATCGTTGTCCAAGATTGAAGCTTCACTTCTGGAATGGCTTTTCACGTAGAATAATGCCTCAAAGTGCTTTAGAGTAAAATAAGAATCCCTTTGATACAGCACCCAAACCTGTCATCTTAGACGTCTCAAAGGATTTTACTGTCATCGTGAACAGATTGTGTACAACAGCAACTGGCATTTGCATAGTGCCCTTCACGTGGTGTAGCATCTCAGAGTGTTTAAACACCCTGATGCATTAAACTTTTTAAAAGTCACATTCAAGCCTTTTCAACTTTTTTTTCCACCACCGGTGGCTATGCATTCACGTCAAACCTCTGGCTGAGTTCCCTGCCTCAATGTCTCCTCCACGGCCGCCCTCTTTGACCATTTTCAGATCACGCCTGAAGGCTTTCCTCTTCGACCGTGCCTTCGGTCACCCCTCCTCTCTCTCTCCGCTCCACCTCAAACTACGCCATCGTTCAGCACCCCGAGACATTCCCACGACTGAAGGCAAAATGCAAGGATTTGTTGCTGTTGTTGTTGAGGCTGGATAGGGTGGAATCCTAGCAGCAATGGGAAATCTGCTTGCAAACGGCATGTTGACAAGCAGTCAAGGTACCCTGAGCTTCACACGCAACACACATGACACAACTGCCTCCCACCTGACGGGAATAGCTTTGAGTCAGTGTGCTATTTCTGCCCTTGAAAATGTTGAAGATGTTATCAGACATTTCTTTGGGATTAACTCCATCTTTGTCCTTTAAACTGAAGGGCGCTTTCTACATTTTTATCCATTGTTGCGGGCGAAATAAGCGCCTTAAAGTGAGATCACCAGCTGCTGCGATTTCGGTGTCAGACAATGTCTTAAAATACGCACCAAAAACAGGGGAAGTCAAGAAAAAGCAAACAAATTAAACTTTCAGAAATTTTACTTCCTCCTTTAGTTATGGATTGGGTGGAGCTCAATCTTCAACAATATCTTCAGCATGTTTTTCACCCGAGAATAATAATAATAATAACTTGCATTTGGCACTTGATAAGGGGTTATATCAAATCTTTGCATTTGATGCAATGCCTTGTCATGTCATTGAGACGTCTCAAAGTGCTCACAGAATATACTGTAAAGTGAATTGACTGTGCATTTTGAGGGCAAAATTATTCCATTTGGCGGGCAAAAGCCAATCATAGAATAACAAGGGTGAGGCTTGATTTGGAGCTTTCATTGTCGGAACCAGTGCTCACAAACACAAATAGAAACGTTGATGTTTAAAATGTCGTGCCGGTGCTCGGATTCAGAATGGTAAAAGTTACAAAGAAAGAAACATTGGGGGTGAGGTTTAGGTGGAGTGGCCAGTATTGTATTTTTTTTCCTCCAGGATATGGGTTAATTTGCTGCCCAGACAGATGAGCTGAAGGTTAGACTTCTTTCTAACAGTTGTTAAAGAGTCTTAAATACATGCACTTACGCAGTGTCAATCCAGGTCTCCCGAAGTACGTACACTGAGTAAAACAGACCTGTAAGTCACCCCAATTAAAATTAATTGGGTAATTTCCCTGACAAGCCTGAGGATAGATGATGCAATGCAAACGTTATGCTGGTATTCGAGAAAAACATCCTTTGCAGTTGTAGTTACGAATCTTGTACTTACTCGAGCGCGCTAGGCTGCATCGCAAGAAGATGCAGAGCATATTATGAGATCTACATTGCCTCTAACTGATTACATTGCACTGCCTGATCTGAGAGGTTTTGACACTGGTGTTTCACAAGAGGTCTAATGGGTTTGGATAATGAATGCCCTTTGGCCCATTTGGTTTCAAAATACAGTCACTTGTCTTCATGTTAAATCCTGTGAAGTCTTATTGAGGCATCCTCCGAAAGGGGTTATGTCAAATGGAAGAAGTATTATCTTTCCAGAATACTTTTTCAATACAGAATACAGGTTCAATTTGTTTCTTCAATAAATCCAATGGCGTGGTTTCCAGCAGTCTCCTGGTAATCCGTTCCAGCTGTTAATTACGATAATAACAATTCACTCATTTGATATAGTGCCTTATCACATCATCAAGCAGTCTCAAAGCGCTTCACTGATATTTACTATGAAGTGTAGTGAGTGTGTATTTTCTGAGCAAAGGTATCTTTGATGTGAAGAAATACCTCATGGTGTCTGTCTCAAGATTGACCTTCACATTCGCTGAACCTGTTGCCAACTTGTCCTACTGCCTCTGTCTTTCTGAAAGTATTGTTCTGGGTTTACTTTCTCTATCCCTTTAAACGTCTTGTATACCTCAAAAAGGTCCACTCCCAGACAATTCTTTCAAGGATGAAGATTTTAGCTTAATTCTCGTTCCTCAGAGCTAATTTCTTTGTTTTTAAACATCATTGGTGAGTGAGATTAGGCCTGCTCGCCCCCAATAACAAAATATTCAGTCAATTCACTTTACATTGTATCCTGTGAAGCGCTTTGAGACATCTCGAAGACGTGATAAGGCGCGATATCAAATGCAAGGATTATTATTATAATTATTATTATGCCGCAGAGATCAGGACAGTATGGCAGGCGCAGCCTAAACAGTGAGCACAAAGAACTGGTTCGGTTTCTCTGTGTGCCGTTCCACTTCCAGGAGCACAAACATTTGACTTTCTCCTTCGGCTGTTAAACAAAGGTGACAATGAGATGAGAATGCCAGTGGAAAAGTTAAAGTGTTCTCGAGCTCCCACAGGTACAGGAATCTGTGAAAAGTCACTCCGCTGCCAGCAGTTTCTAGGTATCTGAGAACTGGAAAGGTCTGACATTGAAAAAATAACCTCAGTAGGGACATGCCCATCCTCTCTGCTCTCATGCCTTCCGCCCCGCCTGCCTCCCTCCCTCCCTGCCTGCCTGCCGTCAAAGAATGTAAGTTGTGTCACTGAGGGGCAGGACGATAGAGGCCATCGGAATTTGCATTTGCCACCTAGCAGCTGTGCACAGTCTGCTTGGGGAATGCTCCAGCAATTCCTGACCATCAGTGGCTCACACACCCTGCTGCAGGCTGCTCAGAGAGACTCACCAACGTTCAACTTACAAACGTCGCTCACCGTAAACGACTGGACCCTCAGAGCGCTGTCGCCGGTGTAGGCGAAGCCTGTTGTACTGCGCTACAGTGGAGATACGCCTGATGAAATGGTCATGGTGAACGAAAAAGGTACAGCGCTCTCAGTTCCCACTGCGCATTCAAACTTCTCGCCTATTTTTGTTCCACAGGCAGCTGGGGAACTCGATCTGGGTTTTATCCATGTTGCTCCGTGTGTGTGTGTGTGTCCATGTGTGTGTGTGTGTAAATGGTGGTCGTGTCCCTTCAAGTCTCTGTGAGAGTGTTTCAATGGCTTTAACGCTTTGATGTTTAGCACTGTGCATTTGTACGTTCTGAGCTGAACTTTCCTTCTGATCATTTCTGTTGGGTGAACAATGCTCTCTGCCAGCCCTGTGATTCACGAGCCCTCCCTGCTTCAAGCTGTTACTAATTTTATAGGCATTTCCGTATGATCTGGCTAACAGCGACAGGTCTATACAGAACCAGCCACATTACAAACACAGTGAATGTCTTCTGCTCTCCCTTTTTAACAATAATAATAATTATAATTAGAACATCATCCTTGCATTTGATATAGCGCCTTATCACGTTTTCGAGACGTCTCAAAGCTCTTCACAGAATATACCATAATGTGAGTTGACTGTATATTTTGTGGGCAAAACGCGGCAGCCAATTGCACACAGCAGCGTCCCCACAAACAGCCGTGGATTGAGTGACCGAATTTTTTTTTGAAGGAATTATTACCCTCGGAAAAGCGATCCATCAATTGACTAACAACCGGGTTCCTATTTACTGCTGGGTAAATAGAGGCGTGTGGAGTAAGGCAACTTGCCCAACCAGGTATAAAACCCAGGTCTCTCGCTTGCGAGGCGAGTGCTGTAACCACTGAGCTACACGATTTGCACACGGTATCCCTCAGACCGTATAAAAGTTTACTGTATCATCAAGTAACTGCACTGTGAATTTATTCAACCTCATAATTGCCCACAAATGAAAATAATTTCCCAGCTGCCAGGAGCACTTAAAAACTAGAAGGAAAACTTTAATTCTCTTAAAGTGAAAAGGGACTGTCAGGTTAGGAAAGCATAAAAAGGAAAAGTTATTTAGATTATATTTATGGGTACTTTCCCTATCTTGTTTTAAAAGCAGCTGGACAGTTTGCATCAATTGCCCGACAGCTTGGTTTGCTGAAGGTTTCTGGATGTTTTCCAAGAAATTCTGTCATCTATGGTTAGAACAATTCCTCTATAAGTGGCACTGGAAAACACGTGGGGGATATTTTCAGGAAACCTGTTAAGGTTTCGAGACTTTGAACAGGCAAACGTAATGCTTTCAGTATTAAATATTTAAAGGTGAGAAATGAACATTGGACCCTATTTGGATGAAGCTGTTCGACTTCAAGATTCTCACTCTCGTGTTCAAATCCCTTCACTCCCTGGTACCTCCCTCCCTCTCCGACCTCCTCACTCCCCAATCCACCACCCGGTCAGCACCTCCGCTCGACTGGCACCGGCTCCTGCTCGTCCCTCACACCCTCCACCCCACCATCGGACGTCGCGCTTTCAGCCACTACGCCCCAAAACTCTGGAACACTCTCCCTCAATTCCTCTGCCTTCCCCCCGCTCTCCCCTTTTTCACGTCCCGCCTGAAAACCTTCCTCTTCGACTGTGCTTACAGCCACTTCCCCCCTCACCCCCCCCGCCCCGGCTCGGAGTCAGGCTCCTACCCTGCTTGGAGGGCGCTATATAAGTGCAAGTTGTTTTTTTATATAGTGGTAGCTGTTAGGTGCTGGGCAAAGGCAGCAGCCAGTTTGTGCACAGCGATGTCCCTCAAACAGCTATGGAGTGAATGACCCATTTTATCTGGGGGGTTGTCGGCCAGGACACCAGCAGAGAGAAATTCCCTTTTCTTTTCATTAATCTTTAACATTAACCTGAATACGCAGACGGCTGCTTGGTTTAAGGTCTCATCCGAAGGACGGCACCTCCAACAACTCAGAAAACCCCCAGCATTGCATTGGAGTGGCAGCCTAGACTATATGAGTTCCAAGCCCCAATGTTGATGTGAAGCCCCAAGCTTCTGCCACATTTAGAACAACATTCACGGAGACCTGGAGGTGATGCCCAGCCTCTCTGCACCGTAGGGCAGGACTTAATTGGAAAGAAAGTGCACACTTCTTTCTTTTCCGGTCTCAAGAAAAATATTGACATGCAGAATCACAAATAATTCTGGCTTTTCTGCAGAGTTTAGAGAGTCTTTAACTGGTAACTGGTAACTGTATTCTGGGAGGAAGGAAGAAATCTTCCCCGGAATTCCACTCGCGTCTTGAAGGCTGGACTCTTTAACTCGGGCAGAATTCAATGAATAGATCAATCATCAGCCGAATAAATCAGAAGTAAACACAGGCTTTTTTAAAAAATGAAATCACATGATGTTCATTCCATCTGCTGACATGTTGCTCAGGTGCTTTGATCAGTGGGTTATTTTTATCATAATCTTTGCATTTGATATAGTGTTTTTATCGTACAATCGATTCTCAAAGCGCTTCACAGGGGAAACCCACAAATAGCCATGGAATGAGTGGAGTGACTGTTTATGTTAGTGTAACTTTTTCTTTCTTTCATTATCTGTGCGATTGTTCAGCAAATAAAAACCAACTCTGTTGCTGGTTAGGGTTTGTTACCCGTTTCTTGTGCACAAAACCTGATGTGGTAGGTAGGGTTTCTAATTGTTTCTTTGTTCTCTGCCACCAACATTGCTCGCCCACAAATATACAGTCAATTCACTTTACAGTGTGTTCTGTGAAGCGCTTTGGGACGTCCTCCCGACGTGAAAAGCGCTATATCAAATGCAAGGATTATTATTATTATTATTAATCTTGTGTCAGACGTTGCCTGACCAGGACCTCCAGTTGATGGGGAATTTTATTCCTCGCAACAGCTCAGGTACTTAGAGGTGGCTTGAAGGGTGCGTGACATGCTTCGCTGGTGCCCTTGATTTTTCCAACCTGTTCTAGGTGGGACGTTAATCTTCAAGGCAGACACTAGGAGCAGACATTCCTTCACCCTGTTAACCCTGCAAGACAAAGCCCAAATGCAGATAGTGTGTACCTTCTTATGAGCTTCATCACGACCCAATTCCTATTTCATGCTACTTGCAGGTCATGAATAACGACAGTAAAGGAAACGGTGCCTGAAAAAATAGCTACCCTACCAGCCAAAGCCATAGCCTGTCCAGCTAGCTAGGACCATCCGGCCCACTATGGCCCCCAGGAAGAAAGTGCACATTCCAATCCAGGCACAAGGAGATTTCTACGTGTAAGCGGCATACACACGTGGAACTCTCAGTCTGGTTCGGATACTCTTAAGCATGGTGACACGTCTCCAGGAGAAGCCAGGTTCTCCTGGTGTCAGATCAACAGAGCCTTCTGATTATCGGTCATTTATTCCATGGCTGTTTGTGAGATTCTGTCATCTACAAAACACACAATATAAAACACTGCTTTTCCTTACAAACACACGGTCATTGTGTTTCAAAACAATTCATTCTGAAATGTTTTGAGGTGTTTGAACTGCAAATACAGACTCTATTCTCAAAAGCAAAGAATTGCTATTATATTATTATAAGGATTGTTAAGAGGAAACCAGTACTTTGTCCTGTTTTTTTGGACTTATGCCAGGTTTTTGTGTCTGGAAGAAAACAAATGAATGTCTCCAGAGGGTGGTGGGGGGGGGTGGGGGGCACGGGTAGTGTCTGATTAAGAATTCACTGTTCGTAGTGCTCAGAGAGTAAGAGCTAATAAATTATTGATTGACTGTGTGTGTCAGTGGGGTGAACAAGGGCTGTGGCTGTGTGCACTGATAACGGCTGGCTGGCTGTAGGTTGATTCACCACTGCAGTTGTGGCTTGACATAAAGAATTGTGCATGCGATGCATTCATCTGCATTTCTTTGGCGCAACTGCAGAATAAAAATCAGCCTGTCTTTGCTGCACTTGTGTTGGCATTAAGTGGCCCACACCCAGAGGCACAGGGCAGCAGAAACCCCTTTTGAGGTGTGGAAACCTATATAGCTCTTAATGTATCATTCAATAGGAATGAAATTGTTTCGATTTGCTCCTCGAAACGTGTATGGTACCAAAATTTGCTCTCTGGTAGTGTCTCGTGTACAGTGCATCATCTTTCTATAGATGTAAAAAGGCTAAGAAAAGTATTTAGAATTGATAGCTATAACAGCACCAGCAATAGTTTGGACATATGTCATTGGGATCATAAGCCATAAGAGCTGCAGATGTCAGTGGGTTTGTCGATCTTACTCGCAAGCAGAAAGCCCAATAGACTTCCTGGAGCTTTTCTGAATTGCCAGGAAAGGAGTGTACCAACTGTAGTCATGACCTGATTGCGGCTGCTGGTCAAACGGGAGCTCCGGTAGTGTTATTAATAATGTAATAATAATAAATAATAATAATTCTTGCATTTGATATAGCGCCTCATCACGTCTTTGAGATGAATAGACTGTAAAGTGAATTGACTGTATGTTTTGTGGACGAATGGAGGCAGCAAATTGCGCACAGCAGAGTCCCACAAACAGTGACGGATTGAGTGACCAAATTGTTATTGTTTTTTGAGGGATTATTATCAAACGTGTGGAGTAACTTGCCCACGGATTTGTCACCCCCGTCCCCCCCACCTCCGCCGCCGGGAATCGAACCAGGGTCCTCTCGCTTGCGAGGCGAGTGCTCTAACCACTGAGGTGCAGGACTCCATTGCACTGTTATTACCTGCAGTGCCCTCGCAGCTCATCACAGCAGGGAAGTAAATGAGCTTTCTCTCCACTCCAATAAGCGCTCGCTGTTGGAAGTAAATCAATCAGTCTTCTGTCGCAGACACGATGCCCTGATTCCTTTTTTTTAAAAAAAGCTTTCAGAGCATGTCTGGCCCCTGTGATTGCAGACTGCGCACACGCCTCCACCTCCCTTTGTTCCTCCGTTGACGTCTGAGCTGGTGACCTACCACTGTTATGCATCATCTCCCATTTGGCACCACACACTAACCGTCGACTTGGGCATTTATTTTCACATCTGGTCACTTGTGCTATTTGTTCCTTTAAAACCTTTTAAACGCAAGGCGATATAAACAGAGGAATATACCGGATCGTTTTTTTGGGAGGAAATTGCACTCCATCGGGCCTGTTCTTAATTATAAATGTTTAAAAAAAAATTCCTGCCTTTACTCCACTTCTCAGAAGCCTCAACCCATGACTTGGCCAGATACCCATCTAATTCTCTCTTGAACTTGCTCACGTAATGTTTAAAAAAAATTGTTTGGCATTTTTAAAAAGACACGGTCCTATTCCTTTTGACTTTTTCCACCCAAAAATGTGCAAAAAGCGCGACCATTCCAGATTGTTTTAGTGTAGATCTCAGTCAATCAAATCTTTGTCACACAGTATTTCGCCCAGAAAATATCCAGTCAATTCACTTTAGTGTATCGTGTGAATCCCTTTGAGACGTCCCAGAGACGTGATAAGGTGCCAGCTACATCACATGCAAGGGATATTATTATTACCATTTCAGATCCTCATCTGATCTCTCTGATCTTCTCAGTACAGGTTTGTGTAATCTAGAGATAAGAACGTATTCCTATTAGAGGCAGATGCTGAGGTTACTGAGAGGATCAACACAAACAGCTGTTGCTGATAAACTATCATGCATCTGTCCATTTGTTTCCTGCTTCCGTTTATTTTGATAACAAAGAAAGAACTTGCATTTTTTTATAGCACCTTATCACGTCAACAATGCCTCTGAGCCACGCACAGGGATTTCCTGTCCAGGCCAGGACACTGGACTCATTTACGAAACGGTAGCGTAGGCGTTTCTGCAAGGATGAGATCAAGTGGGTCAACTGACCTTTCTCATCCGAATCCCTCTTGTGATCAAAGTCCAACAAACATCTGAACGCTGACAGAAAAACTCCTTTTTGAACAATGTTAGAGGATCTTTAACTCCCGCCCGAACAGACAGACGGGACTCGAGTTTAGCATCACATGCAAACGACAACACCTCTGACAACGCGCTGTTACCTCCCAGTGCCGCACTGGAGAGTCAGCCTAGAATGTTTGTGAGACCAGGCCTCTGTTTCGCTACCCTGCGCGAGGGGCGCTACGTAAATGCAAGTTGTTGTTGTGTGCGACTGCCTGCTGCGATTCGCCTAAAAAATACGCAGTCAATCCGCTTTATACAGTGTATCCTGTGAAGCGCTTTGAGACGTCTCAACAACGTGATAAGGCGCTGTACCAAATGCAAGGATTATCATTATTATTATCCTCGCACGAGGCCGGCAGATGGCACCAAACCGCGCTGAATCCTGAGGACCTTTAGCCTGTAGAACTGTGGCCGGCTGGTATATAGATCCAAAGCAACCAGCAAAGAGAAAAGCTTTCGCCAATTAGTCTGGGATAGTTTCCAACTCCAGTCCCAGAGGTGAACGGAGAGTATGCTAATGGACTATAGCATAAAATTAGAAGGTAGTGTTTTAAATGCATTCCTCCTCTCCATTTAGTAAGTTATTTTCCATTCAGGCATCTCCTTCCACAACTCCCAAGCCGCAGCCTCACCATGATGTACACCGCTCCCTGTCTTGGACAGTAGCTCCCTCACTGTGCCTTCATTATAGCAGAGCTGCCTGTCTCCTAAAACTGACACACAATGTTCGACTGAAGAGCAAGCAGGGATGTGATGTGGCTCTCTGCGGATTAATAAAAGTCACGTAAATGTCACATGAATATGTGGCTGTCACTGAAGAAACAATAAAAAGTAAGTTAATGCATTGTCAAAGAGACCAGGCTTAGCAGCTGAAGTTTGAGGCAACAGTAGGTGCTTTAAAGACAAGTTAGTTTTATTTGCTACTTAAAATCAATGTTATTTTTGTCTTGACCAGACAGGTGCGGAAACCCATCATCATGCTTAAGAGTAACCAAAATGGACACTCTTGTCAACTGTATAATAAAAGAAAGGCAAAATCTGCATTTATATAACCATTCACAGCTGTAGTAATCTACAATTTGTTCCTGAAAGCACGTATTTATTTCCACCTTAAGTAGTGCTGCCAGAGACGTTAAACGCATGGAACCCAGTACTGGCAACAGGAGTCGATGCCGTGTTTGTCTTTTTGTTTCAGAAAAAAATAATTTGCGTAAATATCTGGTAAGGAATGTGACTGAAGGTTGTAAAGTTAAATATAGAGATGATCAAATGCTGCGTTCCTGTGGAGACAGCCTCGTTTCAGAGTGGTCGAGCCACTGGAAATGTCAAGCCATGCAAAGCAACCGGGCAAAGGTGAATAAAGTAGGCTTGAAAGCGACTTTGATATTCTGAAGTTTGCTTCAATACCTTTTTTGGAGGAAGGGAGCAAGAACTTTTCCCTCGAGTGATTGAACTTTTCCCTTAGTCCACGATAAAGCGGATTCCATGTGGTTTCAACAAGGAAAGCATTCTGATTTCCTATCGGTATCAAGCTGCAAGTTCTCCCTAAATCAAGTGCCTCGATATACAGATAAAACGTCCAGGGAACCGCTTAGATCTGTTTCCCCTCAATTTCATTTCTAATGACCTGCTGGGCACTTGCAAGCGGATATTGGCAGATCTGCACATCTCAATTAGTCATTGAATCCAACACCCAGCTATTGCCATGATAAGAATGTGTGTGGAACAAACAGCACAGGGGAGGATTCCAATGTAAATATCCACCAAAGCTGCTAACATTCAGTGTGAATGTTTGGACTTTGCTGATGGATGGTCGAGCACCATTGAAATGCTGCTCTTATTGACAAATGTCCACTGTGGAACCAGAGAAGATTCCAACAGAAATGGTCTCTCCAAAGTGTTTCGGTCGGCAATTAAAATAAATAAGTAAATATGATGCTTTTTACCACAAGATGTTTTGCCCACAAAAATATACAGACACCTCGAAGACGTGATAAGATGCAATATCAAATACAAGGATTATTATTATTATGTTTTAATTGCAACCTGAGATGGACAGAACACAGTTTTAATCAATATAAAAGATGAGAGACATCGCTTGTCCATTTAGGATGTGCATTAAAGAGCTGCTGGAGGCTAACCAGCTAAACGACAACAACAAAATTAGCGCCTTTCATGTCAGGAGGACATCCCAAGGCGCTGGACAGTCAGTGTTTCGGACCCAAGCTGGGTGTCAGGATCGGAAAGGGTGGAGGACAGGGGGAGAAGGAGGGTGAGCGAAGGCACGGTCGAAGAGGAGGGTCTTGAGACAGGTCTTGAAAGAGTCATGGGAGGGGGCGAGGTGGAGGGATTGCGGGATGGAGTTTCAGAGGGTGGGTGCACAGTGGCTGAAGGCCCACCCGCCAATGGTAGGCCAGGCGAGGTGGGGGATGTGAAGCAGGCCGGAGCCCGCTGAGAGGAGGGAGCGGGCAGGTTGGTAGGGGGTTAGGAGGGGGGCAAATCATGGGGGAGCAAATCACAAATAATGGTTTCACAAGAGGACTGGAATTTCTAATGGTCTAATTCTCAAGACCATTCATTGTCTGGAAGTTTAAGGTTGGACAACATTATGGTAAATCCTTGAATTCAGTCTCAATTTGGGTGCTGGTTCTTTTTAGGAACTGCAAGAAGACTTTTGAAATGAAGATTTTTTTTCAAAATTCTCCAACATTCTTAAATTTTAAGGCAATGATCCTAAGGCTTAGGCCATGAGACATCACAGGCGTTTGATAAGATGTGAGTAAATAGAAAATCTTGCGCTATCGGCGTTCAGTTATTTTGAATAGTTATAATAATAATAATATTATTTGGGAGTTGGGACAGAGCTTGCTGGAAAATGTAGTCTTATGCTACGATTGCGTTGTAGCCCTGCTCAGAATTTTACTGCTCAGTATCGTGCTACAGTAGGCAAGGAGTGAAGGGAACCTAGAAGACATGATAAAATGCTATTTATTAATATTATTACAATGGTAGAGAGGCACCAATATAAGCCTGACAGGCAGCCATCATATCCCCTTGTGTGTGTCACTGGCATAGGGAGAAGCAGAGGAAATAAATAACCTTTTAAAAATAATGTAATGATTTATGCCTTCACATCATTGCTCATCTGACCCACTGAGGCTTTGTTCTAGGAAAAGTCCTTAGGCAGACGGGTCAATCCTCGGTACACATGCTTCAGTGACGCAGGCAGGGAGTCTGGATCAAAAACGAAAGTGTCTGGGAACACTCAGCAGGTCAGGCAGCATCTATGGAGAGAGGAAAGTAAGTCAACTTTTCAGGCCCACGACCCTTCGTCAGAACTGGCTTTTAAGGACTAACAGAGAGAGGGGGAGGCCGGGCAAGGAAGACAAAGGAGAAAATGGGGTAGAGGACAGGGGATGATGGGCTAAAGAGGTGTTAATGATGCAAAACAAAATGGGGGGATTGCAACAAACCAGGGGAATAGAGGTGTTAATAATGCAAAATAAAGGGATGGGGGTGGGAAATTGCAACAACATTTTTACTGGTTACTAAGCTACATGGTCTGGGGAGAGATGATCTATCTATAGGCACTGACTTGATGCTTTCCAAACACACGGCGAGCTCTCTCACCAGCTTGTCCGTGTCAGAGAGGCTTTGCACTGATATGTGAATTACATCCATTGACCTGGATCCTGAAAAGAGCTCTTGAGCTTCCACAGATTGTAAACATACCTAAAATAAGTGGACTCATCAACCCAGCCAGTTATTGCATCAATAAATTGAAATCATCTCTGGAATGGAGATTCCTGCAATGCCATGGATGCCCTCTTTGGTCAGCCTGACGTGCAGACATAAATTTGAGCGCTGATGTAAACTGTTGTCCAGTACGTAAACCACAGTTCAAGGGTAGGGAGAAGGAAAGGGAGAATGAAAGAAAGAGAGAGAGAAAGAGGGAGAAAGAAAGAGAAAGAGAATGAAAGAGAGAGCGAAAGAGAAAGAGGGAGAAAGAAAGAAAAAGAGAACGAAAGAGAAAGAAAAAGAGAAGGAAGCAGAAGGAAAGAGAACGAAAGAGAGAGAATGAAAGGGAAACAGAAGGAGAAAGAGAACGAAAGGGAGAGAGAAAGGGGAACAGGGAGAATGAAAGAAAAAGTGAATGAAAGAAAGAAAAAGAGAAGGAAACAGAAGGAAAGAGAGAGCGAAAAAAGAAAGTTTTTTCTTCATCTAATTATTTTCTTCGGGTACCATTGTCGATTCACATTGTCATGTCATGGTCTGGGCAGATGAAGGGTTGTTGTGGTGTTTTGGAAGGGAGGGGAGTGAGGAGCAGTGGCCTGAGTGGATGGGTGGGTGAAAACCAATGGTGTCCCATGGCGGTGGGCCGAGGCTGACTGGGGTGAAGGCTACTGGTGTTCCGGGAGAGGGGCGATCAGTAAAGGCTCGTGTGGTGTCCTGGGGGAAAAATATTAGTAAGATGGTGTCTGTGGAGGATTGGGGAGGAGACAGGAAGCAGAGGAGGAAGTTGGTAAAAGATAGTGGCATGTCTTCAGCCTCTCAGCCCCGAGGCTCTGGAACTCCATCCCCCAGTACCTTCGCCGCTTCCTCCCTTTCCTCCTTCAAGGCCGGTCTCAAGACCGTTCTCTTTGACCGTGCCTTCAGCTCCCCTCTCGACTCTCTACTCCCTCCTCGCTCCCTCCCTTCTCTCCCCTCACCCTGACCATTTCCCCCCTGCTCGGGTCCTGACCCAACTGTCCAGCGCCCTGGGACGTCCTCTGGACGTGAAAGGCGCTCTATGAATGAAATCTTGTTGTTGTTGTCTTAGTGGAAAATGAAGACCAATAGTGGCAATCCACGGGGTCTAAATTGACGGTTCTAAAAGACGGAATTGTGGTTTAAACCATAATTGTCTTCATGTGTGTTATCTTCGTTGATTACTCTAAGTAAAACGCCGGCCAACTCAGCCAGGCTCGTTCCTGCAGCGATGTTGTGATGGGAGGATAGGAGGATGTGTGTTCTGGAAGGATCGATCAGATCAAACAGGCCAAAGGGCCTTCTTCCTCCGAACGTCTCTTGCGATCTTCTAATGCAAACGTTCTAATGAATCAGCACCTGTCACCCGCGTCGCATTTTTCTCGGTAACGGATACCGTGGGATCCAATTTAAATGATCCCCTAAAAGGTTCGCTGACAACAAATGGGTCATCCTGTGAATTCAGCCTGCATGGGATCCAGCTTGTATTGATTTCTCCTGAGGTGCAACTCGCCAGTTGCAGGTTGAATGCTTTAAAACGTTACGGATTGTGACTTTACACACTAGCCTCGTGAGCGACGGAGACAGGTTTTAAGAAGTTGTATCTTCATGTGGATTGCCACTGATGGCAAATCCATCAAACTGCTGCTTGGTTAATTTACCTCTTTCGCTTTGCACCGTCATATATCAGTGGCCTGTTATTGGCGAAACGGGGAGAGAGAGAAAGAGAGAGAGAGAGACGTGCTTGACTGGTGATGGAAACTGAATGAACCGCAATGGATGTGGTCAAATCTCTTTCCCAAACGGTGCTACTGCAGGTGGGGTTTGGATCAGGTTTTTAGAGCTTTGGTTTTCAACACAAATGGGGAGGGGTGGAAATTCAGAAGATTTCCTTTGTGTTTCTGGCAAGCTTTCTGCTGCTTGTCTAGTTAGGGCCATCCTACCTATTCGGGCTTTGGCTCTCAGGTTTATTAGGAGCTGAATGGGAAGAAATCCCTACCCCCCAATGCTCCCTCCCAAGTCCTATCGATGAGCCAGGATGGCATTAGCAAGTACCCATCTGGCTCAACAACAACTTTCTTCACGAGGGGAAGTGTCGGGGAGCGCTCAGGAACCTGACGAGCGAGATCACCGCACAGGATTGACTCGACTCCGAAATCCGACAGCCGGCCCGTCACCTCGGAGCCAGAACCCAATATTTTCTGCTGTGATTGATGAGAGAAGTCAAAGAAAAGAGAAAATATTTTTCTTTGCAGCAAGCTGTCACTGAATTAGCAAGGGTTTATCACAACCAGCGGAATATAAATGCACCATTAAACACTTTAAACACCATCCACAATAAACCCGGCCACTCACAAATGCTCACCGTATGTTTAACAGAGTAGATTTGCCCTGAGTCTTTTGCTAAATGACGAGCCAGGAGATTTCCTTTAATTCGTAGAGATTTTAAACAATGCTAATAATAATCCTTGCATCTGATATAACGGCTTATCACTTCTTCGAGACGTCTTAAAGCGCTTCACAATAATAATGCGGTCACTCAATCCACGGCTGTTTGTGGGGACGCTGCTGCGCGCAATTGGCTGCTGCGTTTCACCCACAAAATATAGTCAATTCATTTTACAGCGTATCCTGTGAAGCGCTTTGAGACGTCTCGGAGACGGAATAAGGCTCCATATTAAATGCAAGGATTATTATTAGTATTATAATCCAATCCAGCTACGTAAGGAAACTGGCAGCACATGATCTGCTACCCAGAGCTACAGGTGATGGCAGGGTGTGTGTCAACAGAGGCAGAAATAACGCAGATTAGCACACCAGTGATTCAAGCACCAGCAGCTACCCAGAAAAAACACATTGCAGCATTATCGCGCACAAACATATGCTGGCTAGGCAACAACTACAAATTACATTTATATAGCGCCTTTCACTTCGGGAGGACATCCCAAGGTGCTGATACAGTGTTGCATCGGAGACAGGATTAACTGGGAAGGAAAACCTGATAAAGTACGGTTTATCCTTTGAATCCCATTACATTATCGGTGATAACTATACCTTTTATATAATCCTAGGCTTGTGGTACAAGTTGTGCCCAAATCTTCTCAGTCACAGCATTTGTGGTGCTTAATGGTACATTGCCAACAAAAACAGTCCCTACAAGCGTGTCGAGATGTTTAAAGGTTATCAACGCTATATCAAATACAGGGATGATTGTTATTATCACCTTTATAATGGAATAGATTTTAGCTACTGGGATTGCAAGCCCTCAGTTTCAGTGCTGCAGAGTTATTGTGAACTATAAGAAGGGATTGCTACTGTTTTGAGGAAGACTTTTCAAAGGCTTTTACTTTTACATATTCAAGACTGAGGTTGATAGATTTCTAAAGGATTGAGTGATTAAGGGATATGGGGATAGGGCAGGTAAATGGAATTAGGTTAGATCAGGCATGATCTTATGAAATGGCGGGGCAGGCTCGCGGGGCTGAATGGCCTACTCCTGCTCCTACATCTTATGGTCTTATGGCGTTAGTAGTAGCTACTATAGCAGTTCAGTTATTTGGGTGTTGGCTGCCACATTTGTCTACAAAATATACAGTCACTCGACTTTACTGTGTATCCTGTGAAGCACTTTGAGACATCCTTCTGACATGAATGACGCTACATCAAACGTAAGGAATATTTTGTTGAGGCCTTCCATTACCTAATGTATCTATATGAGACTTACACGTTGTCTATCCCCCATCACTGCCCAGATTTAAATTTCCTTTTATTAGTCACACTAGTTTTTCAGACTTCTCCAGCCGCACCTTCTGAACACTTATTTCAATTTTCCGTCAGGACCTAATCCTGCTAATATAAGTCATTCACAAAAATAGAACCAGCTCAAAAAGTTTCCCCAAGCTTGAAACAGTCAGGAAACAAAGTAGAACGAAAGTCCTCCTCCTAGCAACAGTCCCCGGTGACCCAAACTCTTGTTTTTTATCTGTCGGGTTCAGTCTTGCAGACACGGATATGTTACTGTTTATGAGGAACTAGGTGAACTAACCTAACCTGAGTCAGTGAGCTTTCTATTCATTTTTTTAAAAAAAACCTTTAATTAATTCTTACCATGACAATAGGCATAATCCGCTTGGTGGAGTCCTGTAGCTCAGTGGTTAGAGCACTCGCTTTGCAAGTGAGAGACCTGAGTTCAATTCCAGGCAGAGGGCGAAACCTTGGGCAAGTTTCCTTACTCCACACAGAGCCTAATAATAATCCCTCCAAAACCAAAAACAATAATAAATTGGTCATTTTCAATCTACGACTGTTTGTGGGACATTGCTGTGCGCAATTGGCTGCCGCGTTCGCCCACAAATATACAGTCAATTCACTTTACAGTGTGTTCTGTGAAGCGCTTTGGGACGTCCTCCCGACGTGAAAAGCGCTATATCAAATGCAATGATTATTATTATTATGTTTATAATCCCGCCTTGCATTTGATATAGCGCTTTTTCACGTCTTCGAGACATCTCAAAGCACTTCACAGAATAGACTGTAAAGTGAATTGACTGTATATTTGTGGGTGAAACGCGGCAGCCAATTGCGCACAGCAGCTGGACTGAAGTGATTTTATTTTTTTTTGAAAGATTATTATCAGGCGTATGGAATAAGGAAACTTACCCAAGTTTCGCCCTGACCTGCGTGGAATCAAACCTGGGTCTCTCGTTTGCGAGGCGAGCGTTCTAACCGCTGAGCGACAGGGCTCCTACATTTGATACTGCACCTTTCATATCGAGAGAATGTCTCAAAGCACTTCCCAGGATGTTCTGTAAACCAACGGCCGTGTACTGTATTGTGCAGCAAACATCAGGCATTCTTACTGTTACAATTTGTAAAACATTCCCTCATTGTTAAGCAGATGAATGACCTGATGAAAGGAATCGATGGGGTTTGTGCATTGAACCCATATATCACACCCAGGAGGAAGGTGGAGGAGAAAAGTCTCCATTTATTGTGCAATGAGGGAGAGAGAGTATTGTGTACGCAGGTTTGAGGCAGGGTTAATCCACTGGTGTATCCTAGTCACATTTTGCTCAATCTTAGAAAAATTATTCATCGCTCGCAAAGTGCCAAGCAAAGCAGAATTCTTTTCTGATGACAGTGAGCGCTTAATCGAACACGAGCGACAGCGATGGAAAGCTGGCCACGGGCCAGACCGTCCATCTGTCCGTCCGTCCGTCTCAAGCCCAGAGCCGCACCTTAGCTCCACCTGTGTCGTCTCGTGAGCTCTGCTCTCAGCTGCCTGCAGAGAGGAGTGCCACCTGTTCCTCCCAGTGAAGTGTGACTGGGATCAGGAACCAGACTGTTGCCAACCTTATGGGCACAGACCCAAGTTGGACCATATACCCTGTGGGTACTGCTCTGCTCTGAGCAAAATGGAAATGATAAGGATCAAGCAAAAGGAGGGAGATGCACAAGTTATTGCATCTCAAGAACATAATAAGGCTCTTTATCAAATGCAAGAGTTATTATATTCTCCCTCTGTCGGTGTTGGCTGATTTGCTGTTTTAAATCCACTTCTACTCTGAGAGGAGAATGTCTTTGATTAAGAATTAGCGGAACAACAAGATGGTCTGTGTGTGTGTGTGTCATTCCAAAGGGAGGATTACTTTGCCACAGTGTAATGGAGCTAAAGGACAGATCAAAGATTAAAAATGTATTTAGACTGCAATGATATCAGGCAGTCAAAAATAAAACACTCAACAGTGCAAAACTTTCTAGGAGGTTTTGATATCTGTGTTTTATTTGCGCTGGGTACCTTGATGTTCTTCAGCGAATAGGCAATTTCCTAAAACCCATATTATGGCACAAGGTACGATATTGCAATAATTCTCACATCCTAATAAAGGGAAACGGCAGTACACTTACCATTGCCATGTTCATAGTTTATGCTTTCAAAATAGGATTACGCAAGTGTCCGTTTTCAGAGTATGTCTGCAAAATTCTTGTAATGGAAAAAAACATACCACCCCTCCCCACACTGTACTCATATGTCAATAATTCCCAAATGTCCATTCCAGATACAGCAAAGCTTCTTAATATAAAATAATAATAATAATAATCCTTATTACCCCCAGAAAGTGATCCACCAATCGACTAACAACTGGGTTACCCAGGTAAACAGAGACGTGTGGAGTAAAGAAACTTGCCAAAAAACACAGAAATGTCTGACAGAGAATGGAATTGGATCATTTGGATGTATCGGAAATGAAATTTACACAGATTCTTCGGTTTATCTGTCAACAGCATTTTTTTTATTGCTGGACATCTGCGGCCTCTCTTTTTACAACTTAAGTTTTGTGAGAAACGTAAGACTGAGAGCATGCTTGAAATTGTTAATCGGCTTAGCGATGAATAACATCAAGGGCTGACGGGATCTGCATTTATTTAATTTGAACCTTTCGAGGCCCGAAGCGCTTTTCATTTTATAGGAAACAGATGTTTCTCTTCATATTTGTTTAAACAAAATGATGGTCGGAAAGCAAAGCCCCATGAGGACACTATAATAGGAAGAACGTAAGGAATATGGTATTGAAATGGGAGGCCCACAGTGAGGTGGTACTGGGAAATGTCCATTTCATTGCAAAACCTTTCTCGTTCAAAACTGGGGGGAGCTCTCCGTTGTCAGAAGTGTCAAATGTTGGGCAAGTTTCCTTACCCCACACGTCTCTGTTTACCCAGTCAGTAGGAACCCGGCTGTTAGTCAATTGGCGGATCGCTTTTCCGGGGGTAATAGTTCCTTTAAAAAAATAATAAATTGGTCACTTCAATCTACGAGTGTCTGTGGGACGCTGCTGTGCGCAATTGGCTGCCGTGTTTCACCCACAAAATATAGAATCAATTCACTTTACCGTATAGTCTGTGAAGCGCTTTGAGATGTCGTAAAGACGTGATGAGGCGTCTATATAGCAAACGCAATTTTTTTTATTATTTTTATACAAACAGAGAGGAGGAATTTTTTTTTCTTTCCCCAGTGCCCTCGATAGCCAGCCTGCAAGTAAATTGACCATCACTTCATGGCACTTGATGCACATAATCAGGCACACTCTTCCCTGATTCTCCAGCGCCTTGGGACATTCTCCCGACGTGAAAGGGGCTATGCAAATGTAATTTGTTATTGCAATTTATCTATCAAACGCAAGAATTATTATTTTTGATGCAAAAGCGACTTAAGGAAGTCACGCAAATTTATGTTGGTATTACAGAAAGTCGAAGTATCATTTAGTCCTGTACAATGTTCTCTTCTGGTTCATGGGAGCCTCTAAGTTCTGGAGACTCGCTTTATGAACCTACAGTTTAATATTGTCCTTCAGTCTGTTTTTCTAAACGGTCACTTGAATAAGTAATAGATTCCATATTTGCTTCTGTTCTGCTGGAGGATGAGCCAAATCAAGCACCTTGTGTTTCAGATAACGTGTAAAACAGGCAAGGGCAAGATAATGTCACGTTACAATCCACCGAGGAATGCCAACATAGCAATAACAGGAAAGCACATCATTTTTCGGTCAGGACCTTGGCAGGCCTTGTGCCTTTTCATCAACAAATGAACAATATGATGTAGTTTTTAAAAGCGATGGAGGGGAAGTCATTGCACTCCCAGCTACGTAGAGCAACTTGGAATCAGTGCTAGGTACGTCTTAACATCAACTGAAACTGTTAACAATTCTGTGTGATGGGCAGCCCTTTGTGATTTCCTTTTTCAATGATAAATTGTTCATCCTTCCCGCTTATATTGTGTAATCCTATCATCCTGCATCCTTACAACTTATTGCTGCCGTTGAAATCGGAAGCAAAGTTGCGATTCAGCAGTTTTTTTTAAAAAAATCTTTCTTAAAATGTGCTTTTTTTTTGCAACCATTCATAGCCAACAACAAGAGTCATTCCCCAGTACTTAGAAATGTATTTGATTCACTGCGTGCAGTCAGCACTATTTATTTTCTGTTTCGGGTCAGATTCCCCTACAAATAAACAGTAAATCACGTAACCAGCTTTGAGATGTGCCCCTGATGTGAAAGGCACTGTATCAAACGCACAGATTAATATTAATAGTCGGAGTAATCATAAATATTTTCAGTGAACAAACCCCAAAACAGTAAGCACTGCTCGTTCCCTTTCTTAATGAGGATGTTGCCCTCCGAACCCATGATAGGACCAGAGTCACGTCGCGTCAGACACAGACGCATTCTGACTGACACGTATTGATCAGGAAGTACCTCTGTCCAATCTGAACTTTAAAAGGTCAATCGTTAGAGCTCTGTTTGTGTGGCCATTACTTACTGTCTTTCACGTCGTCATTAGCAGAGCAATTGCAATATTTATTTCCCGCAACCCGGGCAATGAAAGATAACAGCAACAGTAGGTCCCTTGATCAGTGCTCTCATTTCGTTGAGAATGTCACCCATTGCTACAGAGTTCCTCTCTTGGGTTCAGATTACTGGCTGATGGTATATTGGAGATTGGCAATGGGTTAGGTGGGTTCCTTGCTGCTAAAAACAACTCAGTCTCACACGAGAAGTCGATGCTGCTGGTGCCGATGCAACAAACCAGATATTGGTGAAAAAAAAGTTATTTTGAATTGCTGAGAAGGAAGAGGAGATCGGCGTAATTGCAGAGGGTGGGAGTTGGTCAGTAAAGCAGTGCTGTTCTATGTGATTTTGACGGTTCTATTCAATACCTTCGAGCGCAGGTTTGCAGTTTCAGCGTTTGTCTCGTAACAGAGGAAATGTGAAACATTTGATAACGGGTTCAATAACAATTTGGATAATCGGAGGATTCTATTCCGAACCGTTGCATTTTTTTTCCATATTCCAAAGTCGAGCTTCACTGGTGCAGCTTCAGAAAGTGACCAAGAATGACCCCTCAAAGAGACTTTCTGCTCTCCATTAACTCTCCCCGTACAAGAATAACAACAATAATAATCCTTGCATTTGATATAGCGCCTTATCGGGTCTTCAAGACATCTCAAAGCGCTTCACAGAATATACTGTAAAGTGAATTGAGTGTGTGTTTTGTGGGCGAATCGCTGCAGCCAAATTGCACACAGCAGCGTCCCACAAACAGTCGTGGATTAAGGGATCACATTTTTTTTAGGGGATTATTATCCCCGGGACAACGAACCGCCAATCAACTACCAACAGGGTTCCTACTAGGTAAACGTGCGGAGTCAGGAAACTTGCCCAAGGTTTCGCCCCCCCCCCCGGGAATCAAACCCAGGTCTCTCGCTTGCGAGGCGAGTGCTCTAACCGCTGAGCTACAATGCAACTCAATAGTTAGAGGTTCGTGTAAAATGGATGTAAAACCAAACCAGTCCAAGTGCCACTCTACCTGCTTCACAGAAAACAGTACCTGTGTCTTAATCCAGTTCATTTTACGCCATTAAAGATTGCAGCTGGTGAGGAGAGGAGGCTCCTTTACTTCGATAGTTCAATCACCCTTGGGTCTTGAAAGTTGTGATAATGTATTTCAACCACATCCCTCGCCGTTCTGGGCATAAATATTAGATGAAGGGTTATTGGATTTACATGAAATATTTAAAATTGATCAAGGCTTACGGTATGCAAGGTGACATGCAGGCGGCATCATTTTCTAAACCTTTATTTATTAATGTTTCTTTCAGGATCTTAAAGATAACCAATATTCTTGCCCCACTCTCCCTCTCCCCCACCCCACCCCCCCATTCACCATTCCGATATATTATCAAGATCATCTCTAGAGGGGGATCTGCTTCCAGGATGTGTTCACAGTGTTTCAAATCGCACCTTGATGAGTGGGTGCAAACCATTTCCTCCTGTTGGATCTGACTTTTGAACAGCTCCAGAAAATCATCTTCTCTTAAAAACAAAGAATTTCCAAAAATCTGCGTCATCGGAAATGTTAAACCAATGATTTCGAGGCAAAGAACGTGCGATATTTCAGCCTTCGGGTTGTTGCGAAACGTGAAAGTGCACAAACTTTTAGTGGGTTGATACTCTGTTCGGGTGTTGTGTCGTTTGACGATCTGGGAGGTCTCATCTTATTGTTTTGTTCCTCTCTGCAGTGGCCCACCCTCAGGACCCACGCCAACCGACAGAAAAGCCGGCCATTCACTGCTTCAAATGTGGAGACCCATGTAAAGGCCAGGTGCTACGTGTCCAAGCCAGACATTTCCACCTAAAGTGCTTCACCTGCAAAGGTAAGAACCCTGATGTCCGAGGGTTTTTTCTGCTGCTCTGTTCAGCTGGAACTGTGCCGTCACCTTCTACATTGCGAGCGCAGTGTGCAAGCTGTTTACACGTCCAATATTTGTGGTTTACTTGAAAAAGTATTTGACGCAACATCCACCATATGTTAGCAGTGTTCTTCCACTTTGGCGCCTTTTCTCCATGTTATCGGTGCATAATGCACCGCAAAGTTACATTTGTACAGGACCTTTCACGTCGGGAGGAAGTCCCGAGGCGCTGGACGGTCAAGGATTTGCACCCGAGGATGGAGGGGGATGGGATGGGGGGGGCGGGGTTGGAGGGTGGCCGATGGCACGGTTGAAGAGGAGGGTCTTGAAACGTGCTTTGAAGGAGGCGAGGGAGGGAGCGAGGGCGGAGGGAATGCGAGATGGAGTTCCAAAGGGTGGGGGCAGACAGGCTGAAGGCCGGATGGTTGGACAGGCCGGATGGGGGATGTGGAGCAGGCTGGAGCCTGTCGAGCAGAGGGAGCGGACAGCTTGATATGAGGGTCAGCGGGTCACGGATGAGAGCTATCAACAGGGGAGAGCACCAACTTCCTCCCTTCCTCCCTCCTTCCCTCCCTCTCTCCTCTCTTCTCCTCTGATGGTAATGCTTACAGGACGTGGAGTCCTGTAGCTCAGTGGTTAGAGCACTCGCTTTGCAAGCGAGAGACCTGAGTTCAATTCCAGGCAGGGCGAAACCTTGGGCAAGTTTCCTTACTCCACACGCCTAATAATAATCCCTCCAAAACCAAAAACAATAATTAAATTGGTCATTTTCAATCTATGACTGTTTGTGGGACATTGCTGTGCGCAATTGGCTGCCGCGTTCGCCCACAAATATACAGTCAACTCACTTTACAGTATATTCTGTGAAGCGCTTTGGGACGTCCTCCCGACGTGAAAAGCGCTATATCAAATGCAAGGATTATTATTATTATTATTATTAACTAAACACTCATATGAGGGTATGTTACAGCCATTTCTGAGGAATTTCCAAATCAGCTCAACGCTTAGAACAGCCTGAGAGAGCTCACTCACAAACATTCTACCTTGGCACCATTATTTGACGAGGAGCAGAGGTTGACTGAATCTTCTCTTTATATTGTTCGTGTTTATTTTTGGGGTATAAGGTGGTGGAAATTTACCCAAATTGGTGGAACTATGCTGATGCCATCATTTGACCATCACTGTGCCCTCCTCCTCTGTTTACTGTCAGGTTAGAGGTATCTTTGGTTTGAGCCAATGCCCTTTGTGGCGTCCTCACAGTGTAATTGTTACCTCCCCCCTGAAAATCATTCGTCCTGAACTCTCCCACATTTTAATCAAACCAGTTCAGTTTAGATATGGCCCCCAATGACTTAAGATAACAGAATCATTTTGCCCACAAAACATACAGTCTTGGGTTAGGGTACCTTCTGTGAAGCGCTTTCAGACGTCTAGAAGACATGATAAGGCGCTATTTCAAATGCAAGGATTATTATTAACATTATTTTCTGAGTCTAAAAGGCATTGTTTTCTAACAGTATTGGGCACTCCTTTACGGAAGTGGTCACTCATGTCACAAAGTAGATTGAGTCAGTTTCCATGAATTAGCCTTGAATTCCTTACTGTTTCCTGAAGGAAATCTTATTACAATGTGCAATTTTTTTATACAGCAAATGCTCATAAATTCTCACAGTTGTATAGCCTTCAGAACATTACTTTAAAATGCTCTTAAAATGTAAGACAATAGTCTTGAGGCTTGGACCATGCAAAATGCCAAGCCCCAAATGTCAGCAAAGATTGTAATCATACTCTCTGCTTATTCTGATTCTGAACCTTTTTTTGAATCATGGAGTCCTGCAGCACAGTGGTTAGAGCACTCGCCTCGCAAGCGAGAGGACCTGGTTTTAATTCCCGGGCAGGATGAAATGTTGGGCAAGTTTCCTTATTCCACATACCTCTGTTTACTTGGCAGTAAATAGGAATAAATTTTAAAAATAAATAATTTTGTCACTCAATTCACGACTGTTTGTGGGACGCTGCTGTGCGCAATTGGCTGCCGCGTTTCGCCCGGAAAACATACAATAAATTCACTTTACAGTATATCCTGTGAAGCGCTTTGAGACGTCGCAAAGACATGATAAGGCGCTATATCAAATGCAAGGATTATTATTATTTTTTGTGCAGCGATTTAACCCCTCCCTCTGTTAATCCCAACAAAGATAAACATGAGTTACAAAAATAAATTAGAAAAACACATGTGACGGACACCTTAGGCAAAGGTCCACTTGAATCTGTACTCGTGCAGTTCTTCAATTGCACAATCTCGTTCCAAGAAGTTTGAACAAGTCCTGGGATTCCTAGACGAAGGAATGTTAATGGGGCTATGAATAGGGTCAGGTTTTTCCGCTCCATAACGCATACATAATGCCTTGAATGTTCCTTTTAAGCTTGACCTTCAGAGGTACTTCAGAGGTTGTGTAGCTCCACGTCAATTGACTAAGGTGTCCCCTGCCAAACTACAGTGAAATCAATCAGGTGCTATTACCAGGCTGGAAAGTCAAATCTCCCAAAAGCACAGCAGGCATAAATGAATTTCCTTAAAACTAGAAAACACCAAACTAATTAGTAATAAGTGCAATTGTTGGTATTCCTGGGCTAGTGTTCAAATGATGCACAAGTAAAAATTGACTCTTGGTTACCCGGTTGATAACACGTAGCTAATAGCCAGCAATCAGTTTCAATTCACGTCTATGCATTGCGGCTGATTAATGCAGCAAAGGCAACATAGGGGTCACTTTCCACTGACAAAAAGGCGAGACACCTTTAAACCGCAGGACTCAATAAGCCTTTGCTGCCCTTCAGATAATACCCAGTTCTGACACTTGCCAATGTGTATGTCTGACATATGTATTGCAAGTCTCAAAACTCTTAAGACGGTGCAGAGGAGGAACATTCTGAGGTTAGGCAAAGAGTTGGAGCAAAGTAGTTTAAAACTCAGGACACTTGGGAAACTTTGGTATGCAACCTGGAGAGACAGCTTTACTGAAGTGTGTTTGACCTGAACAAGTCCAGTACTACAGCAATATGCAGATCAGCCCCACCCGGATGCCTTTTCCTGTTGTGTCTGAGTTTGACTACCAAAGTAGATAGCTCTTTTGTAACATTCTGCTCCTCTCGTTCCATGATCGATGACACAGCGTAAAAGTGTCATCTTGTGTTGTAATCGTCAGCGGGGAAAAAAACAAACAGTCACAGTTCTAACTGGTGGATATCAAGGTTTCTCTTAAGTAGCCTTGACTTGATTTCTTTCCAAAAGATATTTCGACCAGGGTCAGTTAATAGCAAGTTATCTACAGTGACAGAGTTGGCAGGAACGTAATACCGAAGTAATTCACGTGAGTACTCAAACCCCTTTTTAAAACCTATCTCTTTGACTGTGCTTTCAGCCACCTCTCCTCTCTTCAGCTCCCCTCCAACTTGAGCTCCCAGTTACTTGTGCAAAGCATGTCCTTCTGACGTGAAAGACACCGTATAAATGCAAATTGTTGTTGGTGGTGTTGAAATTCAAAAGCAAGTTCCTTACGCTATAAATTGAAGGTGTCCTCAGATTAACTGTAAGGAGAATGCAAGCATTAAATAATTTGTACATGAAAAACGAATGTGTTTTGAAATGAAAAAGGTTGCCATGTCGCTACAACAACAACAACTTGCTGTGAAAATTAATTTACCTGAAAAATCTAAGTTATTATTAATTGCTTAATTTTACTGCATTTTTTTTGCGCGTTCATAAGAAAATTTTATAGTAAGAATATTGGCAGCCTGAGAACATTTACCTGAAAATGTAACTGCAAATACAGAGGTTTGTCTACAAGTACATAGTTGCTACACTTTACTGCAAAATCCTGTGAAGCACTTTGGGACGTGAAGCAGATCATCCAGAACTCTGCACACCGACTCCATTGGCTTCCCATCACACAGCGGATACAGTTCATTATCCTGTTCCTCACCATCAAAGCCCTCCATGGCCTTGCTCCCCCCTACCTCTGCGACTCCTAACCCCTACCATCCTGCCTGCTCACTGAGCTCTGCGGGCTCCGGCCTGCTTTACGTCCCCCGCCTCGCTCGCCCCACTATTGGCAGATGGGCCTTCAGCCACTCTGCCCCCACCCTCTGGAACTCCATCCCACAGTCCTCCGCCTCGCGCCCTCACTTGCCTCCTTCAAGACCCATCTCAAGACCTTTCTCTTCGACCGTGCTTTTGGTCACACTCCTTCCCCGCCCTGCCCTCCACACTCCCGACCGAGCTCGGGTCCGAAACACTGATTGTCCAGCGCCTTGGGACATCCTCGCGACGTGAAAGGCGCTTTACAATGTAATTCTGTTGTTGTTTCAACAAAGTGACACAGTGTTATGTTAAGTGCAATCGTTATTTGGGTATGCGTCTTTTTATGTAGAATATATAAAGCAATCAAGATAAAATGATGCTTCTATTAATATCTCTGTAGAACAGGAAGTGTACTGGACTGAGAAAAGGTTGACATGAAAAGACTTCAGGATACATTATTACCTGTAGGTTGCGGTTCACACACCCTTAATGTATTTGTTTCAATGGGAAGAAATGGATTAAAAGAACATTGCTGTACTGGGAACCTTGTGTTCTCAATTAGTGTTCAGTTAGATGGTCTCAGTGGCTCAGTTTAAGGAAGAGAAGATCAGTTAGGACTTTGGATCCTGGTCGCTATACAGGGTCTGCTGTTGTTTTGTGTGTGTATGTGTGGGTGGATACTGGGTGAAGACAAGACCACAGCACAGTTTTTGTCCGCAGACAGTCACTGTCAAGGATCATATGTGAATATTGGCTACGTAGGCAAATTGCCAGTGGACAATAATAATAATAATCCTTGCATTTGATGTCGCCCCTTATCACATTTTCGAGACGTCTCAAAGCGCTTCACGGAATATACCGCAAAGTGTAGTGACTGTATATTTTGTAGGCGGAACCGGCAATTGCGCACAGCGGCGTCCCGCAAACAGTGACCAAGAATGTTATTTTGATTGTGAGACAAATGAATAGCTGTCGAGGGTATGAATGATGCCTGTGTAGCGACTGATCTGGGAGTGCGTGATATTGGCTATTGAAAGCATTACCATCAGTGACATGCCTCACTTGCTTGATCCTGACGTCAATTCCCCCCACACAGCCAGCAAACAAAAGGATGCATTGTTTCAGGAAGGTAGGGAAATTTAGTGAATATATTTGCGTAATTCCTATCTGCACAAAATACTTCAGCATCACGACTTGAATCAGGTAAGAACACAGTCATTATATGTGAAGGGCATTATATTCTGTTAGCGCATAATAAAACTGCTGGCAGTTCTCTTGGGCCTCAGTGATGAAGTCACCTGTTCTATGTTTTAGACGTGCTGTACTGTACCTTTTACTACATTCAGCCAAACAGAGATCAGTGATTGAAAGAGAATCACAAGAGGGTTTGGCAGAATCAGATTATGCAGATTCATGTTAGTCACCGCACTGCGATTGTGGATCTTTGTGGATCCATCCAGATTTCAGCCAGAAATTGAACAACACTGAGTACTTTCAAAGCTGGTTAGTACCTTTTTGAAAGAGGAGGGCACTAATGTAACAGTGTGTACAGTCAATATCACAGTTACAGCTTCTGGTAATAATAATAATAATAGTGATAATCCTTACATTTAGTATAGTGCCTTTCATATTGGAAGGACATCTCAAAGCACGTCACAGGATATACTTTAAAGTGGAGTGATTGTGTTTTATTTGTGGGCAGATGTGACAGCCAATTTTGCACCCAGCAATGTCCCACATTGAAGCCATGAAGTGATCCATCATCTCCCTGCTTTATGGACATCTTGGAGTCCTGTGATTAGAGCACTCGCCTCGCAAGTGAGAGGACCTGGGTTCGATTCCCGGGTGGGATGAAATGTTGGGCAAGTTTCTTTACTCCATACGCCTCTGTTTACCGAGGAGCGAGTAGAAACCTGTTTGTTAGTCGATTGGCGGATCGCTTTTCCTGGGATAATAAGCCCTCAAAAAAAAAAGAATTTGGTCACTTCAATCCACGACTGTGTGTGGGACACTATTGTGCACAATTGGCTGCAGCGTATTGCCCACAAAATATACAGCCAATTCGCTTTACAATATATTCTTTGAAACGTTTTGAGACATCTCGAAGACGTGATGAGGCGCTGTATCGAATGTAAGGATTATTATTATTATCCACAGCAGCACCTTCGTCAGAGCAAGTTCTCTGTTACTAGTGATAGTGGAGGCACAGGTGGGTGTTGGAGGGGGGAGGGGGTGTCTCTTGTCTTACCACACTTTGTTAACTGAAGCCTCTACATACCACAGAGAGGAGCCCTAAAAGGAGAATATTGTTTTTGTAAAAGCAACAAAAATTGTGCATTTGGAAGTAACTTTACCACTGATAGCAACTCAACCGTTTTCTCCTTTAAAGAAAATCAGACTCAGGAAATCTGAGGTCCCAGACATGGGCGTAACGTTAAAGACACATTGATTATTGAATGATATCTTTACAAAAGAGCGCATTGACCTTGAAGGACTTCACTCCAGTGTCGCGACAATGCTGAGCATTGGCAACCACTCAGTCAGGCTCTGTTGACCGTGCAATGTGTACCCGAGCCCAGGAGCTGTGTTACCAGCAACCAGACAGAAATCGGCATTGCACCAAATGAAAAACTCTGCCTCGTTTAGGTTAGGTTCACCACCTTCCTCACTTTGTACTACTTGCAATTTCCCTTCACTCCACTTCTCTGATGCTTGAGCTATCGCCCTCCGAGTTTTGCATTTAGTACAATCTAAATTTATGGAAGATTTTCAGAGTACAAGGAAAGTAAGAGTGATATCTTTCTAATCCCAAATTCAAGAAGCTTTCGCTATATGTCATCTAGGATACAGAGTGTCGCTGGACTATTATAAGCGCCCTGGGACACTATCCTGCGTGAGGTGGTTGTTGTTGTGTTAATCGACCATGTGGATAATAATAATAATAATCCTTGCATTTGATACAGTGCCCAATCACATCATCGACAACTTCAACAACCACTTGCAGTTATAGAGTGTGAGTCTGACAATGAGCCGGGGGGAGAGGAAGGGGGGAGGTTACCCTAAATTGGACCAAACACAGAGCCTGGAACTATCCTCACTTTACTGGCTCGGAGACACACTCAGAATTGCATAAGTTGGGCTTTTCAGACGTAAAGCGAGTATTTGACAGGGAGGAATGACAAGTGCAAGGACACAGCTGGCAGTTGCTCTTCCTGTTTCCTGTATCACTTTCCATCTACTGCATCCCATCCAAAGCCGCGTCTCCAACAACAGGGTAAAAACAAAACATTTCCGCTCTGTCAAACGTTACAAGGTCTAATGTGCACGTTGCCGTGAACAGATTAGATTCAGATCCAAATGGTGGCGTTATGATGAATGAGGCTGGTGTGCTATTGGGGTTACACAGAGCTCAGTTGGTGTGCACTTTCTTGTTTATTGCAGTTGAATTAAATACAAGCAATTAGCGCTATGTTCAACCTGTGAAATTCCCAATATATTCACAATATATTGTTAGTGCTGTGATAACACTGCACAAGAGTGACTAAACTACATTTCCTGACTGGATTCTGCATAGTTTACCTGTCTGGTGTTGGAAAGGGATAATATTGAGTGAATAGTGAAATTAACATTGAGATAGATAGTGTGCTGTCTCATCACTGAAAAATCAGATGTACCCACCGCTTCCTGTGATGATTGCCTGGATGATTCTGAATGGCAGATCTTGGCATTGATGTTTATTCATACTGAAGGTAAAGCTCACAATGGTTGTGATGCTCAATGCTAATTTCCCTTGCCTTCCTAACCCAATCTTATCCTTTCCTGGAACCCGCTATAAATGAGAGCGCACAGGTCATGATACTCAGTGCACCAGAACTCATTAGTTTCCATCATCCTGGCTGATCTGTTCTAAGTCTTCCCCCTGTACGCAATCTCTCACCTTCTCCAGAACCGTAAATGCTCAGCTTCGGTGGCACGGTTTGCCAAATTGCTTCTATTTAGGGCACAATCATAAAGTCCTCAAGAGCAGATAAGGAGCTTTATGAGACCAAAATAGCTCTACTTATCCCAAAGGAGTCTGGAACATTGAAATGCCTGGAATTGCAGGCACTCAGCAGCTGAAGATTTAAGTTAACAAGGACATTCAGGGTTGAATAGGAAGGAGTGAGGTTTACTATACATATGTATTGGGTGGGGCGGGGAGCAGAGAGTAGATTGCAGATTAGCAGGATTACCGTTGTTTTAGTTAAGCAGCTATCCTGTTAACCATTGGTCTAACATATGCACGGAAGTTTGTCAAGCATAGCTGTAGAAAACTGCTGTCAAGGACCGGAGTAATGGGTCTACCACCTGATCACTGGGGGCAGGGAGACAGGACTTTGGTTTAACATCTCAATTGAGGGATAGCACCTCCGACAACATAACTCTCCCTTAGCAGATCCCTAAGCTAATTAGCACATTGATGTCAAGATAATAATAATAATCCTTGCATTTGATATAGCGCTTTTCACGTCGGGAGGACGTCCCAAAGCGCTTCACACTGTAAAGTGAATTGACTGTATATTTGCGGGCGAACGCGGCAGCCAATTGCGCACAGCAATGTCCCACAAACAGTCGTAGATTGAAAATGACCAATTTATTATTGTTTTTGGTTTTGGAGGGATTATTATTAGGCTCTGTGTGGAGTAAGGAAACTTGCCCAAAGTTTCGCCCTCTGCCTGGAATTAAACTCAGGTCTCTCGCTTGCAAAGCGAGTGCTCTAACCACTGAGCTACAGGACTCCACCCCTTTGGAGAGAAAAGAGAGGTTAACAGAAGGTTAACACAGAAGGTTATCGGGAAATGGAATGTCCTCTCAAAAAAAATGGTTGAAGCAGAATCCATATGAACCTTCAAGAGGGAAGTAGACAATGTTTTGGAAAAGAAAAATATTAAAGATATCGGGTCGGCAGGAGAGAAGGTAACGGGATTGAATGCAACTGAATTGAAAGCTCTATTGCCCGGGAATAACAAAAGCTAAGATCAGGTAGGAAATGGGAGAAACATGCAAACAAAAGATAAAGAAAAGGTAATCGAGCAACGGACTTTAATGATAAGTGTCTAATCCGTGTTTACGGGAATCTGAAGTTAATTTTTATAATTCGCTAATACAATTAATTCTACGAACTCCTTAATCTGTCTTTACTCACCTGAGCGAAAGGCTTTTGCATCCACCGCACTAACAGGTTTACAGCAAAAATCCACCAGAAAGTCTACCAGAAATACACATGACCGTTTTAGAAAAGCTTCCCACATGTTTAATATGTGATCCTCAGCTCTATGTTCGTTGAGGATTAGAAGTCAAGGAAGGTGAAAGTTTAGAAGAAATATCCAAGGGTAGATCAAACACATAAATTTATCCAACCTTGTAATTCAGGGAAGGACAAAGGATACAAGAATCGCATAGCATTTTATTAGCAGTGCTGTTGCACACAAGCAGCAGAATGACATTTCATCACTTGCATGTGACCTCATGTTTGGTGATCCATTTTGATCCAATTCATGTCATCCAGTCATGTGCTTGACAAGTATTGGGGGGTGGGGGGGAGAAAAAAGCCTTGTCAAATGCTTTACTTTTCATGACGAGGATGTGCTTCACATTTTTAGTGAGGTGTATAAAATATTGTGCAGTGTTCAGTGCTTTGATGTGGCGTCCTTTACGGTTAGCGGTTAGAGCACTTGCCTCGCAAACGAGTGGACCTGGGTTCGAATCCCGGGCAGGACGAATCGTTGGGCAAGATTCCTTACCCCACACGCCTCTGTTTACCCAGCAGTAAGTAGGAACCCGGTTGTTAGTCGATTGGCGGATGGCTTTTCCGGGGGTATTGATCCCTTCAATAAAAATTAAAGAAAATTTGGTCACTCAATCCACGACTGTTTGTGGGACACTGCTGTGTGCAATTGGCTGACACATTTCGCCCACAAAATATACAGTCGATTCACTTTACGGTATATCCTGTAAAGCGATTTGAGACGTCTCGAAGATGTGATAAGGCGCTATATCAAATGCAAGGATTATTACATATGTCCACACAGCGCCGTGGGACATCCTCCCGACGTGAAAGCCACTATACAAATGTAATCTTGTTGTTGTTGTTAAGGTGTGCTTCACCAAGTGTGTGTGTATACACGATATTGAGAAGGAAATATAGGCAACATGTAAGAACAGAAGATTTGTCGACGAAAGAAGACCAAGGTCCATCCAGTTTGCCTTCACCACCCTGGCAATCACATGCACATGTCATGACCCAAACTATATACTGTATGTACTTCAACACCTCGTTGCAGAAGGCAATCTGAAGCACCCAGTCCTAACCTTTGAAAGTTGTGCACAAGCTACTCATGTATGCCAAATGCTAATTGCTAACTCGGTTTATCTAGAGTTCTCGGTCATTTGATATCGGAGGAGAGCTGTCAGTTAAATCTTGGACCATTCCGAGCTCTCATGTTCTTAACACTTTACAACTCAAATGATTTACTCCTGGTGAGGTCACTGTTTGGATTCCGCTGTCTTCCGATCTGGGAGCACTGACAAACCTGCCAAGGATGTGATTTTAGAGTTTGCTTACACGAAGCTAACTGCTGATCAAAACATTTAAACAGATGGCGGGGAGTGGGTGGGCTGCAAGCGTATCACCAATCTGGCTCATTGAGTGAAGTAAAAACAACTTGAGGACATCAGAAAGAGAGAGCATCAAGGGCGAATTCTCTTCTGTTCAGTTTTCATTCATCTTCTTGTAAGTGAAGCTATCGAACTTGCAAGCGATTACAGGTGGTGGAAATTGGCAAGACAATAGCATTGGGCAGTGACACAGGTGTAAAGACAATGAAATGTAAAGGGCATCTGGATCTCTACAGAACTGGAGAGCTCGACAACAGAGTCCATTCTTATTGGATTTTCATACTCGGTCTTCCTCTTCTTGCTGGTCTCAAAGGGGTCAATTTAGAGAGAGAGAGAGAGAGAGAGAGATTGTCTGTCTTGGCTCTTGTGATGTGTGCCTCCTAGTGTCTTTGTTAAGCAATGGCATCGACAGTGGAGGGAGAGGGAAAGGGAGGGGAAATTTACCAAGAGTGTTTTTACGAAATAAAGATTTACAATAATAATAATCCTTGCATTTGATAGAGCGCCTTATCACATCTTCGAGACGTCTCAAAGCGCTTCACAGATTATACTGTGAAGTGAATTGTGGAGTCGTGTAGCTCAGTAATTAAAGCACTCGCCTCACAAGTGAAAAACCTGTGTTCGATTACCAGGTCAGGACGAAATGTTGGGCAAGTTTCTTACTCCACACGCTTCTGTTTATGTAGCAGTAAATAGGAACCTGGTTGTTAGTCAATTGGCAGATTGCTTTTCCGGGGGCAATAATTCCTGCAAAAAAAAATTTGGTCACTTCAATCCACGGCTGTTTATGGGACGCTGCTGTGCACAATTGGCTGACGCGTTTCGCCCACAAAATATACAGTCAATTCACTCTATGGCATATTCTGTGAAGTACTTTGAGACATCTCGAAGACGTGATAAGGCGCTGTATCAAATGAAAGGATTATTATTATAATGGACTATATTTTGTGGTAAATAATTGCTTGTGAAGCCTAGCCTCAGATTAATGTCATTGGAGGAAAATAGCCTTGGATTAAAACCTGTAAGAAGGGTTTTATTTTGACTGCATGTTTTATTGTAAGTTGTAAATTGGCTAATTCTCCTTCGGTGACCGGGTGACTCTGGCCAAGACTGGTGAGTTGTAGGCTAGTGGAAAGAAGTTGTTAACCATTTAACTTGTGGAATGATTAACAACTTGGTGAATGCACTGCTCAGTGCGTCAGGACTCCAGCCTTGGATTTAGTTCATTTAGTGGCACTTATCGCACATGAGAAATTACAGCACAGGTCAAACAACAACAACAACTTGCACCGATGTAGAGGCTTTCACATAAGATGAAGGTCTTGAAGATCTTCATCAACGCAATAGAAAGAACCAGGGAGGAAAGGAGGGGCAGAGTTTAAGATTGTTGACTATATTGCACATCTTTTAGTCACAGGTGTTTGTTCAGAGTTGATGAAGAAATATTATCTGTAAGAAGCAGCACTTTTTACTTCCCTTTATACTGCATACGCTTTACCCAAATTTAAAGGGGAAGAGAACCCCCAGGTCAGTGAACCATCGCAGGCAGTCACTTCACCCACAAAACACACAGTCACTCCACTTTACAATGTATTTTGTGAAGCGCTTTGAGACGTTTCAACGATGTGATAGGTCGCTGGATCAAATGCGAGGATTATTATTTTTATGAGCCATCAAGTACCTTCGTGGCTCGAATAGATTTCGGGAATAATTTCACTTTGTTTAGCGGGATTCTCCACTGGTCTTGGAGAATGCAGTTTAGCTGAATTCCTCCCCCACCAACCCCAATTCTATTCCTCGGTTTATTAGCCCAGTGAACTTGACATCAGTGGGGGTGATCTCTGAAAAGAATCCCCATCACACCAGTCCTTGCCGGACTCCACTGAGCTCTGTATTAATCCGAGTTATTGTTGTCGAGAACTCTTTATTTATTGTGACTTCCTTTTAATTGAGGCGTGATCCAAATGGTTTGAAACCCTTTGTTTGCCCAGTTCAATAAGCTGTAAATAGATCAATCTGAAAGATTCATAAGCTTAAAGGGCCCAAGCTCCAAGAGGCCAGATGTCCGACGACTGAAAGCTTTCCTGTGGGATGCCTACCTTCTCACTGCGGGTGTCTTGATTAAACACAACAGTACAAGGCAGATGAATGCAGTAATCTGCTGAGGTTTCATACCACTTTATGACTAAAAAAAAGGCCATACATTTTATACTGTGCAGCAAATCATCCTTTTTATTATCAATAACAATAATTGTTCAAGTGCAATTGCGCAGATGATTTGAATAGAGCTGATAAACATTGCACGGCTTGTCAGTAACACAGACACAGAGTGACTCGACTACAAAGCTCGGCCTTTTTGTGCTTGATCTCAACGTTATTATCTAATTTGTTGTAACTGACTGCAGTGATCATGGCTGGTCAGAGCTGACTCCAATCACATTCCCTTGCCCTGGAAAAAAAAACTAGGAATGCGTTTCGACAATTTGTCCCTGCTCTCTGGAATTCCTTAGTACAGTCACCTCCTGCCTTCCTCTCGCTTCCCCTTTCTCCCCCCACACCCCCCCCCACACCCCCATCTTGCTCTGTTCAGGCTCTCACAGTTTCTCTGTAAAATAGGTTGAGCAAAAAGGTGTTAAGTAAGCGGGAGTTGTTCTGTTTTGAAATATTGGGATGAAATTAACAAGGTGGAGTCCTGTAGCTCAGTGGTTTGGGTGCTCACCCCGAAGGTGCGAGGACCTGGGTTCGATTCCTGGCAAGGCGAAATGTTGGGCAGGTTTCCTTGCTCCACACACACACACGCACCCCTGTTTACCTAGCAGTAAGTAGGAACTCGCTTGTTAGTTGATTGGCGGATCGCTTTTCCTGGGATAATAATCCCTTCAACAAAAAATACTAATAATAAATTGGTCACTCAATCCTCGGCTGTTTGTGGGGACGCAGCTGTGCGCAACTGGCTGTCGCGTTTCGCCCACAAAATACACAGTCACTGCTCTGGTGTTAACTGTTGAGTTTCGATGCGTCTGTGGAGGAGCAGGAGGTTTGTAAATGTGTTGTCCAGTTTACCATTAGGGGAGATGGCCTTTATTGTCTTTCAGTGGCTCGGCATCAGGCTCCGACACTGTTACTTTGCATCATCGGACTTCGTTTTTTCGATTGAGCAAAATATTTACTGCCGCTCTTTCCTCTTGTCCTTTTGATCATGTACCTGTTGGGTCTAGAATTGATCATTCACTGCTCTGCAAGTACCGTTGCTAAGAGGGAATAGACAGCCTAGGAACAGGAATGTGAATCTGGATCAAGTTCATTGAACTCCTTAACCTGAATTATTCTATCCAGCTCACAGCCAGGTTACATTTCTTCTCAGTGTGTTTGTTTTAACATATTCAACGGAATAATAGCCTTAACCTCTTCCGCTCCGAATCCAAACAATCACGTTCTCTGTGTGTGGCCTGATGACCACAAGGCATGTTTAGACTGGGAGAGAGAGATTGTTTTTATCCTCAGCAATAAATTCACCCTTAAACATTACTTGTGCACTCGGTGAACTTCCAATGTACCGAATTAAACCTGATTAAGACGGAATGCCTTGGAATAAATCGTCTAACTTGTTTGCAGTCGTCCAGCATTTTGTCGGGTTGTGTGAACGTATTCATTTGTGTCCTTTCCTTATGTTGTCATTGAGACATTTCAAAGCACTTCACAGGATTTTACTGTGAAGTGTGAGTGATATTGTCCTGGCCAACAATCCCACAAGTAAACATGGTCAGTCTCTTTGTGGCCCCGTCTGTGGAACACTGCTGTGTGCAAATAGGATGCTGTATTTGCTCACTACACTTTACAGTAAATCCCACAAAGAGCTTTGCGACATCACCTCAATGCGAAAGGCGCTGTATCAAATGATTATTGTTAATTATTCATCGGAACACGGATATCTTTCATATCACTGAGACACTAACCTGTTACGTGACTCAGAGATTATTGGATATCTGTTTCCACGTGAGATCTAGTTGCTTTCATTTGGACTTTGATTTTTTTGTCTAATTGGAAAAAAATAAACTCTCTTGTCTTTCCCCCTGATTACGAGGCTATTTTCATTCACGTCTGTATTTGGCATCACTGAACGGAATTTGTTTTGCTTATCCGAGCAACATGATCAGTGGCCATTTGATGTTCCCAAGACGAGTCCTAATTAACAGGTGAAGTTAGTCCAAACAACTTCCACTTAACTGTCCTCTTCACCACCAGTTGGTTTAAACAAGTGCCGTCGCTTAAAATAACTGTCTCTTCTCTCCTAATGTTGGAGTTAGTAAAGGCACCACTCAGTGTAGCATAGAGACAATAGGGTTATAGCTTTGAATCCCACTTTGTATCCCAGAATGATACCAGGGAAAGGATTAAATTATGAAGACAGGTTGCATAAACTTGGTCTGTATTCCCTTGAGTTTAGAAGTTAGAGGGGCGATGTGATTGAGGTTTTTAAAATAATAAAGGGATTTGATACAGAGAAACTGTTTCCTCTGGTGGGGTACCCAGAACAAGGGGATACCATCTTAAAATTAGAGCCAAGCCATTTAGGAGTGAAATCAGGAGACAGTTTTTCTCCTAAAGACTTGTGGAAATCTGGAACTCTCTCCCCAAAATGCTGTGGTTGTTGATCCATTTACATCTTCAAGACTGAGGTGCATAGATATTTATTGGGTCAGGGTATCAAGGGATATGGGGTAAGGGCGGGTAATTGGAGTTGAGGTACAGATCAGCATTATCTTATAGAATTGCAGAACAGGCTCGAAGGGCTGAATGGCCTCCTCCTGTTTCTATGCTGAGTGAGCTGATCTCGGACACAATAGCATTCAGGTTAGGGAAAAGGAAATAGAAAATGGACCAAGCTTTGAATCATAGACATTTAAGCCCCGAGAGAAGGCTAGCAGGCCATTGCTGGTGCGTGCTCCTCCATTCTACTCTAATCCCAATTTCCCCCTCTTTCCTGGCACTGTTTGTGTTGTTCCTCTTCAAATATTTATCCATTTTGCCTTTTAAGTGTTTCCGTGTTCTTCGCTTCAATAGTCATTTGACAGCTATGTAGACCCCTGGTGAAAGGTATGTGTGTGAGCGGGCAAGATCAACCTCAGTCAAATAAATAAAAGAGACTCGAAAGTTCACATACTCCTCTCACATTCCACTGAGAAAGCACTTAAAACACTATGTAACAGCAACTTATTGTTGATAATCTTGCTTGCAGCTCTTGTTGACTGTTCTGCTTCTCTCTGGCAAGTCTCGAGGCTTTACCAATAAACAGCATTCTTCTACATGGGACAGGAAAGGCAATCCAAGGGAGTTTTGACAGATCAGGGCGAGCAGATGGAAAATCGGTTATATCTTTGTTCCTGTGTTAATTGGACCCCTTCATTAAATCCAGTGTTCCTCCCTGGGCTGGACACTGCGTTCAGGATAGAGCCACTCACTAGGAGGTCATTTGGGGCATTAAACAGGAAGCTTTCAAGTTAACATATTTGGAAATACAGTTGTTTCTTTGCTCAGAAAAGTCATTGCAGGAAAATCGTTTAATAAGCTCTGTGTGGCAGTATGTTTAGTTCATGTTGATAATAATAATGATAATCTTTGCATTTTTAGAGCGCCTTATTGTGTCTTCGAGACGTCTCATTTTGATGAGGTTCTTGCTCACTGAATGCACCTCTGTAGTTTCAATTTATATTCTATTTTTTACTGTTCATACAGGAAATCTTAGGATGCCATAAGAGTATTCTGTTTCCCCATCACTGATGCTATTTACTATTATTTGTAAGACAGTACGCCCGCAAAATACACAGTCGCTCAACTTTGCAGTCAGGCTCCGGCACTGTTAAGCGCTCTGAGACGCTGCAAAGATGGAGGTACTGCTTTGAACTTATTTTGCTGCTAATTGAAAATCCACTGTAGACCTTAATAATCAGTTATTCTGCACCACAAGAGCTAACATAACAATGAGGGAGAAGAGAATGGACATACATTTTGGAGCTGTGGTAGATCGCCTTACTCAAAACCCCACTATATTTGGTCCAAAGCTGGAGAATGTTTCCTGGTATAAATCCTGACAGGAGGAAAGAATCCCTGAGAAATGGAAATAAAGCTAGTATGTTCTTGGACTTTTCCTCATTACACTATATATGAATTGTGACACGTTTGATTCACACCCTGGTCTACTGATATCAAGTTATTATACACAAATAAATGCTAGGAGGCAGGGTGGTTAGATTTAATTTAATGAGCTATAGCTTCCGAAGCATTCACATAAGATTATATTTTATACGTCTTTTCTTGCACTGAACAAAAGTTTCAATATGAATTGAGTCTGAAATCAACTGTTTCATGTTGGCTACAGTGGAGACTACATCCAACATGTACTTAAGCCCTGACACATATAAAGTGGAATGAATTGCAGTATCTCAGGAAGACACACTAAAGACCGGCAAATAAGATGTCAGAGTCTAATGAAACGCTTTGCCTCTTTTCAATACTATAATGAGCCTTAACCAGCAGACTGGAGCCAGTGGAGCCCGGTCAGGGTTTGGAACTCTGGGTGTGCGGAGATTGTGGTAAGGGAGGAGAGCGATGTGTCTGAGGAGTAACGAATGCTGTGCTAAAGTGCAACAGAGATGGAAAGTTGCTGTGATGTTGACTTGCAGATGAGTCTGCTTGCTCGGGGTTTTCCGACATTCAGAATCAGCCTAGTGCCAGTTTGTGATTGACCTCAGTAAATTCAATTGCTGAAATCAAATTTGAATTGAGAGAATCCAGCCATTATCTGGCCTTGATCACAGATTACATTATCTGTGCATGAGACAGTTAAGTAGTTACACAAAGTACATGATTGTGTGACATCTGATCGGATTTCAGTTGGGAATTTCCATGTGCAAGTTTCGCCAAAATGGAATTAGGGACTTAAATCAGAAACATTACCCAATGGTGGTTTGACTTCTATGTTTATTAAAGGTGGAAAAGTCTAAGAGAAAGGCAAAGTCTGTATATTATTCCTGAACCACATCAGGACCAGGTTGGGTGCATAAGCATTCTACAGGTTAATGTACATGGTTGCAATCCTCATAGAATCAAATACAATTACATTTTCAATTTTACTGATGGGGAGAAATTCTAATTTGGCTCCTATTTTCTCAACATTTTAGAGCTGGCAAATTATTCAATTCAGTCTCAACTTTGAAGCCAATTTTCTGTAGTTCTTGAAAGAACTTGCATTCTTCCAGGAGGGACACACCTAAACCCAGAGAGAATTGTACTACTATAAAAATCCTTGCATTTGATGCAGCACCTTATCACGTCATCGAGACATCTCAAAGTGCTTCACAGAATATATTGTAAAGTGATGTATATTTTGTGGGCGAAACACAGCAGTATCCCACAAACAGTTGTGAATTGAGTGACCAAATTATTATTATTATTTATTTGTTTGTGTTTTTGGAAGAGTTATTACCCTGGAAAGCGATCCGCCGAAGTATTAGTATTAGTTTCTGTTAGTACCATTTGGTATTAGCCCTAGGTTGGCAAGAACCAAGGCTTTGAGGGCTCCAGAGTGGACATTGGGTAATGTTGCAGTAATACCAAATACAGCAATATACAAATCACATTTGCATTATTTACTATTCATGTCTTTCATGTCGGAAGGACATCTCAATGCACTGGACAGTCAGGAATTTGGACCTGAGCTGGGAGTCGGGATCGGGGAGGGTGGAGGGCAGAGGAGGAGAGTGGACAAAGGCTCGGTCGAAGAGGAGGGTTTCGAGACTGCCTTGAAGGAGGCAAAGGAGGGAGCAAGGCAAAGAGAATGAAATAACACTTATTTCCATTAAGAGTACTGTCAGGCAAGCTTTGCCACTGCTTGTCGAGATAAACATATATATTGGTTCCTCTCTTATGCAGCTTTATTTATAAGCCTCACTTTTATGCACTCCAAACTATCGCGTATGCAATGGTTGCTCTGCAATAAATTGTGTGATAACAGCAGTAAAGTATATGCACGTTTCCACCATCGTCTTGTACTAAGTGATGAATGCTCCACAGTAATTCCTTCTAACCATTAAAAAGAAGGGGCATCAATTTCATTCAGTCTTCAACAGCTCTATGTATTCCAATAAACAACACATTAACCTGTAATGGATGTGTTAAAATACTTAAATACTGTACAACGGATGCCTACCTCGTATTTCTCAGTGTAGATCAAAGGGGATATGGTGGGCTTCAATATTCTGTTTGACTGTGTTTGATTATTGGCTTGAAGTCGCTGAACCAGGTTTCTCACTCATCTTGGGCTCAAGCTTACTTTGCAAAGATCTGGTTTACCATCTGTGAGCAGACCAGACCTGAGTCTTTACACAGGGATAAATTATAGTATGTAATATAATCCTTGCATTTGATACAGCGCCTTATCACGTCTTCGAGACGTCTCAAAGCGCTTCACAGAATATACTGTAAAGTGAATTGACTGTATATTTTGTGGGCGAAACGCGGCAGCCCAATTACACACAGCAGCGTCCCACAAACAGTCGTGGATTGAGTGACCAAATTATTATTAATTTATTTTGAAGGGATTATTACCCCCAGAAAATTGATCCAATCAACTAACAACCGAGTTCCTACTTACTGCTGGGAACAGAGGTGTGCGGAGTAAGGAAACTTGCCTAACATTTCGTCCTGCCCGGGAATAGAACCCAGGCCTCTCGCTTACGAGCCGAATGCTCTAACCCCTAAACTACAGGACTCCAGAATCTAATTGAACTGCAATCTGCGTAACTGGTGTTCGAATGAGAACGTTGACGTCTCAGCCAAAATGTGCAGATTTATACTGTCGCCATGTTAAGAATTCACATTTGTTGAAAACAAACAAAACCCATGTATAGTCCATGTTGCTTTGATTATGTTGGAATGAAGAGATTATTGCACCAGCTGCGATTGCAATACTGTCATTCTAGCACTCATGAGAAAGGCCTTTGTGAATCACTCACATCAGAACAAAATGCCCTACTTTCAGTTAGTGCAATAAGCCATTCGCTTGAAAGCTGTTTGTGGAGCCTTGCTGTGTGCAAATTGGCTGCCACGTTTGCCTACAAAATACACAGTCATTAGACTTTACAGTAAAATCATGCTTTGAGATATCCTTCTGATGGGAAAGGTGCAGTATTTAGCAAATGCATGGATTATTATTTTTTTCATCTGATCTACTTACCGATATTGGCAGATATAAATATTTCTGGTCTTTAGGTTATCTAGCTATATCAAATGCAAGGATTATTGGATATCTGGCTTTCAGAAAGCCACTGGATTAAGGGTTCAATCACATCCATGTCAGATGGGTTCCAGATGTTGCTTGCATGCGCCAAACTGAAACCTTAAACTAGACTTTGGGTGTTCTTGATTGACATGGCTTGCTGATAACCCAAAGGCCAGAAATATTTATACCTGTCAGTGTTGGTGAGTTGATTAGCTGAAGCCCCAGCCCGAGCTCCAGTATTGTCTCATCAGCATTGACGGTAGGAGGAAAGAACAACAACAACTTGCATTAACTCTGGAACTCTCTCCCTCTCGCCCTCCCTCTGCCTATCCCTCTCGCTCCCCACCTTCAAATCCAACCTAAAGACCTTCCTTTGTGATTGTGCTCACGCTCACCCTCACCTCCCTCTCCCCCCCCCCGGCTCGTTGTCAGACTCCGCCACTGTGAAGCGCTCCGGGATGCTACCCAGCGTGAAGGGCGCTATATAAATGCAAGTTGTTGTTCTTGTAGGAGGAAAGAAGTGCGGTTACTGCCGGGTTCTGTGAGCAGTTGGCTTCTTACGCAGATACTGGCACTTGCACCATTGTGTGCCATGTGACCTGTCGAGGAGGAAACATCAGCGAGATTATGCTGATATCTTAGAAGAGTTACCATAGCAATGTCACCTTACCATTGAAGAGGATCTCTCGGCCACCACAACCTTTAGAATTTGGAGAGGGGGGAGATTTCCAAGAGTAGTTTTATCACAAAACCCTTTTTCACTGTACTTTATTTCAAGCCACCGGTATTGCAAAGATCGGGGTAAACCCACATCCATCATGCTGTGGGATAGCCGGTTGGCTTGCAAGGATGGATATCTGATGTGCGTCAAAGACTCACCGAGGATGAGGTTCTTAGGCGAGAGGTGGATTGAAACTGGAGAAAAGATTCTGAGTGGAATGTTCCCACCATTTGTTGATCAGCTTTGACGTTGTGAGTAGAGAAATGAATGGATGTGGACTTGAAAGCATTGATGGCCCAAAGGAATCTGGCACACAGCACAAACTGGATTTAAACGGAGCGACGTTAGCAAAGTAGATGATCCGATTGCACAGCGAACATGAGCTAATTTAACAATTATTTCAACCATGCTTAGAGTAGATTAGTTCAATATCGAACAAAAAAAAAAGCTTTAGGTATTCCCTTTGATACTGACATTTTCTATTTCGTAAATTTAAATGCCTCCAGGTCTTTGACTAAGATATTTTCCTGATATTGTTAAATGGTCGATTGTACAGATGGCATTGCCCCAGGCTTAACACTACTCCAGCAATAATAATATTATAATAATAATAATCCTTGCATTTGATATAGCGCCTTATCACGTATCCGAGACGTCTCAAAGCGCTTCACAGGATATACTGTGGATATAAAGTGAATTGACTGTGTATTTTCTGGGTGAAACCGACAGCCAATTGCGCACAGCAGCGTCTCACAAACAGTCGTGGATTGAGTGACCAAATTATTATTATTGCTTTTTTTAAGGGATTATTAGCCCCAGAAAAGCAATCCGCCAATCAACTAACAACATTCCCACTTACTGTTAGATAAACAGAGGCGTGTGGAATCAGGAAACTTGCCCAACGTTTCACCCCGCCCGGGAATCAAACCCAGGTCCTCTTGCTTAGGAGGTGAGTGCTCTAACCACTGAGCTACAGGACTCCACAATGGCTGTCTATCTACATTGCTGTGCCACCATAATCAATGGTGAATATGTTCCATTCTCTTGTCATGAAATCAACAAGTGTGGTTGATAGGACCATGCAATACATATTATACTATCGAGGAATATTACAGCACAGAAGGAGACCATTCGGCCCATTGTGCCTGTGCCGGCTCTTTCGAAGAGCGACCCAATCAGTCCCACCCCCACTCTTTCCCCATAGCCCTGCAAATTTTTCCTTTTCAAGTATCTATCTAATTCCCTTTTGAACAACAACAAGATTTCAACAACAAAATTACATTTGTATAGCGGCTTTCACGTCGGGAGGACGTCCTAAGGCGCTTTTGAAAGTTGTTATTGAATCTGTTTCCACCAGCCTTTCAGGCAGTGCCTTCCAGACCGTAACAACTCACTGTATAAAACAAATTCTCCTCATCTCCTTTCTGGTTCTTTTGCCAATTATGTTAACTCTATGTGCCCTGGTTGCTGACCCACCTGCCAGTGGAAACAGTTTCTCCCTATCATTTCATAATTTTGAACACTTCTGTTAAATCTCAATTTACCCTTCTCTGCTCTAAGGAGAACAATTCTAGCTTCTCTAGTCTCTCCACACAACTAGTGACTTATACAGGTTATATGTTAGCCTTGCTCAGTTGGTGGAATCTGAGTCAGAGGCTGAGGATCTGTTGCATTGCAAATTATCTGCCTCGTTTTCCTACAAAATGCAATTGTTACGCTTTACAGTAAATCATGTGATGTAGTTTCAGATGTCCTCCCAACCTAAAAGGTGCTTATATCAAATGCAAGGATTATTTCACGTTAATGTTTTACTGCTGGACTGTTGCCTGGTGATATTGAGTTGGATACACGTCACCAGTGTCGTGGGGCAACTCTTTCAGATGGCCTCCCCAATCTTCACAGCAGTGCAAAAGTCATGGTGCACATTCTGTATGTGTGTCCTGCAATTCTCTTCCCGTTTATCCGGGGTAATAATCCCTTTTAAAAAAAAGTGATCATTCAATCCACGACTGTTTGTGGGACAATGCTGTGCGCAATTTGCTGCCGCGTTTCGCCCACAAAATACAGTCAATTCAAGATACATTCTGTGAAGGGCTTTGAGACGTCTCAAAGGCGTCATAAAGCGCTATGTCAAATGCAAGGATTATAATTATTATGATGATAGGGGTGAACGTCCCAAAGATCGAGTTGGTCAGAGACACTGTTTTACACCTGATTAGGAATTTAACCAATAAAATGATTTGGTTTTCCATCTCACAGGCCGGCATTCCAATCTGCCATACACAATTAACATTGTCGGAATTTCAGCTAAGATTTGTCGTGCCACACACCCAGGAGATGGGCTCCAGTTCCCAGCCTGAGCTTGGATGGTATCAGTCACCTGTTTTTAACTCGCTGCTAGTCAGCTGTTGTTCCAGCCATTGACAAAGCTTGCGCAGGAGACTATAGTTAGATCTGGACATTTTTCTTGTCCAATGTTCTCAGCTGTGCTGCACGAAAGCCATCACCATACTCTGATGCAGCGTTACTGACAAACAACGGTGTGTAACAACACGTTGATAAGCTTTCTGGCCTCTGTGTTCATTCTGATCAAACCACAAAGAAAACTTGCTGAAACAACACACGTGAGGATATTTCCCTCTCGTTTTTAATTCTGCTTTCCTTTCTGGAATACACAAACTCTTGCTGTTTTCCACGAGGGCCAGTCCTCGCCTTGTACCTCATCACATCGGCTAGTCTTCGTGTGTGAGCATCCGCAGAGGTTATTTGAGCGTAAGGGATATCCCAGCTGGAGCTTGATCCTCTCCTTTCCAGCCCGCCCACATACTCACACTCTGCAGACAAGGTTCACCGAGTGCCACTGAGGACAGGAATCCCCATTAATTTTGCTCCTCAATGCGCTAAAGATTTCAGTGCCCCCCAACTGCTAACCTACCTGACTGAGATCAGCAAACCCAGAGATCGAATGTGCCCGATTCTAAGCCGTACGGCCTGATGTGGGGTCTTTGCCCACTATGCCATGGAGAAGGAGATCAAATTTAAATTTGCCATCGAGAAGGAGATCCATTTAATGTCAGCGTGAGAGATTGGGTGAGGGGGTCAATTTGCAGTATTTCTTAATTCAGAAATTTGGAAGAATGAGATCCAAATGGCTAGGAATGTCTCTTCAACTCAATCTATTTTCGGGGCAGGAATATCTATTTTTGTATTTAATCAATCTAGTTTATGTATTTTGAAATCTATTTCTTAAGTGAGATATCCGTTTGGAAATATGGCAAAATTGATCCCTACGTTTCCTGTAAAAATGTGTGTGCAATTCCAATACGGTATCGATTGCATCCGTTATTGAAGAAAGCCAACTCATTATACCCAGCTTAAAGGAGCCCACAGTATACTATATTGACAAAAGCGTATTAATAACCTGTTCAATACACTGTGACAGCTTTACTGCTAAGAATGCTGAGTGAAATCTGTAAAGAAGGGTTAAAATTACTACCAAGTTTAATGCAAACCTAAATATATTTTAGTTTGCTGCTTTATCCTGTGCTGAGGTTGCAGAAGGATCTATCGGCTTGAATACTCAACAACAGCTTACGTTTATATAGCGCCCTTCACACTGGGTAGCGTTCTGGAGTGTTTGACAGTGGCGGAGTCTGACCACAAAGCTAGTGGGGAGAGGGAGCGAGGAGGTAACCGTCAGCACGATCAAAAAAGAAAGGTCTTAGGCGACCTTTGAAAGTGGGGAGGAATGGAGGGAGGGGGAGGCGGAGGGATTGAGGGAGAGAGTTCCAGAGCTTTTCTCCTTTCCTGGTGTCTGAAAGGCGCTATACAAATATAAGTTGTTGTTATTGTTGGGTGTCACACTCCCTCTTTCCCCCCATCCCTCCCACCTCAATTCCCTGGCAAGTGTTCATTCGTTTCCAGGCTCCCATCATTCATACCCTTCTGCTTGCCTGGTACTGCGTACACTTCTGAACTCCAAACCCAGTATTGCCTGTTCTATTTCTCCGGTTCACCTTGAATTCCTCGTTGCCAGCTGGCAAACCCTAACAGCTCGGTTTTCCTCGCAATCCAAATCCAACACACGGTTTGTGGATCAGCATAAGGTCTAGCCCAAGGATCAGGCACCTGTGCAACCCATGCCATGTGCTGTATCTGGTTGATGTGCAGAAGGGCTTGCTGAGGATTACTACCAGATGTGCAGTTAGCGGGATGTCTGAAGATTCTACGTGCCCCTTTGGCTTCTGTTAATGAACCTGCCAACAATATGCGTGATCAGATGCGAGTGTGTTCTAAGCTTGCCACAGAATCGAGGGGTTAATTAGATCCTAAAAGAACCATGGGAGAGGTCCGAGCCACCTGTTAGTTTGTGCAGCAATGTATCTTTTTTATTTCCTCGCCTGCTGTGTCGTTTTCTTCGCTTGTGTGCAGAGATCCTGTATTGTGAGGCTTACGCTATATGGCAGGCGTAAGGGAATGGAGCAATGCTGTGAAAGCCCCAACTGTGGTAGACCATCACTTGGGCCTGAATTGAGTGTTGCGTTTACTATGGAAGCTGTGTTCCAATTCACAACGCAACAAAATTGTGGACTTGTCCAGCACAATGGTCAACTGGTACACAACCGCAAGAGAGGAATTCATTAGGTAGAAAGGGTTGTAAGCGCTCTGAGACTTTATCCTATGTGAAGGGAGCTATACAAATGCAAGTGGTTGTTATTGCAATATGCCTCTGAAAGCACTTGTGGATTTAACTGCAATTCCTTATCTCATTTGCAAAGTAAGAGTCTTACAGGATATGGGGAAAGAGAGATTTCTTGCGGTCTTTAAGATCCAGCTGATGTGCCCAGCCAGCCAGCATTGTCAAGCTCTTTTATGTTACTGAGAATAAGGCAGATGACTGAACGGTGATCTGTATTCGGGTGCTTCCCAGAACCGGTTGTGGGACAACATCTAGTAGCACTTAATGTTTAATGTTTGGATATTTTTAGTAAAGCTCCTTGAAGAATTCACACAATCTTTAGAGAATGGCTGTGCACTTTTTTGGGACCTCTTGTGATGTTAGGTAGCCAATTAGTCTTGTGGCTCAGATTTACAGGTCAACATCTGCTAACAAGCTGTTAGCATTTGGAATTAGAGCTGTAGCTTGCAGTATCCTGTAACTGAAATGTAGACCTGATGTCGTGAGCCTCATCACAAATCTCCAATCTATCACAGTAGGTACAGTCTGGCTCAGCATCATTGTGGCAAATGAATAGCACCAGGGGTCATTTGGAGAGATGAGTTATGTGGGGAGATGGCAGAAACCATGTTTTACATAGTGTTGTAATCGACGTCCAAGCAGGATTTTGTTTTCCCCTAAAGGCAGAAATGGAGGTGGAGTCCTGTAGATCAGTGGTTCAAGCATTCGCCTCACAAGCGACAGGACCTGGGTTCGTTGGGCAGGTTTCCTTACTCCACACGCCTCTGTTTACCCGGCAGTAAGTAGGAACCCGGTTGTTAGTCGATTGGCGGATCGCTTTTCCGGGGTAATAATTCCTCCAAAAAAATAAATAAATAAATAAATAAATAAGTCATTCAATCCACGATTATTTGTGGGACGCTGCTGTGCGCAATTGGCTGCCGCGTTTCGCCCACAAAATATACAGTCAATTCACATTACAGTCTATTCTGTAAAGCGCTTTGAGACATCTCGAAGACTTGATAAGGCGCTGTATCAAATGCAAGAATTGTTATTATTATCTCACTAGCCCAGGCCATTGCTTGGCTTTGAGGGGAACGTCTTGCACTGTTCAGAGCAAAATTGACATCTTTGTTTCAGAGTAATTCCAAAGTGTAAACTGTTTTGGAAATTCAATCTGACTAAACATTTCATCTCTAACAGAAACTGCACAGAATATTTTCAGAAGGTTCAGTCTTTTTACACAGTAGCAGTTACCAGAAATGTATTCACTTGGTGGGACATGAGACTAATCAAATTATTTCACTGACCCCAAACTAAACAGGAAGGTAAAATAAACTTGTCTGTTGATACATTTCAGCAATTTCATAGTAATCTAATTTACCATAAACCAGATCAAGTATCCTCTATTTTTACTCAGAACCCTTTCAGTGCATGTGGTGAGGTCTATTATAGCATTATCTAGCGATAAAAGCAATCTACTGAACATATCTTGAGACCAGCGCTACCTTCAGCAACATGCTACCTCAGACAGGGGATAATTGGAAGTGCAAATTACTTGGAATTCTGTAAGTATTTGGAGTTAAAGGATAAAAAGATAAAAAGGATTGTAAATGTTTTTTGGTCAGTTGACATTGTGGAAATCCATCAACGTGCTCAAGAGTATCCAAACATATATATTTTCCCTGCATTTATGACAGTAATAATGATCCTTGCATTTGATATAGCACCTCATTACGTCTTCAAGACATCCCAAGGCGCTTCACACAATATACTGTAAAGTGAATTAACTTTATATCTTGTGGGCGAATTTGCAATGCACTGCGCAGTCTGTTTCAGGCGGGACGTACTCTGATTGCTTAATTCCAGGCTTGGGGATCGCAGAGTGTTTGTTCAGATGGTGCAGGACTTTAACCAGCTAAAAAGAGCGCATGGCTTGTCACAGAGCACCGTCTGGCAAGCTTTTTGTTGCTTGTCCAGCCCATAGCACTCTTCCCATTAGGGCTTTGGATTGCAGAGGTAACAGGAGCTGAGTGCGTGGGAACAATCACTGCCCTCAATTTGTCCCCTCGAGTCCTACGCTGTGCGCAATTGGCTGATGCGTTTCGCCCACAAAATACAGTCACTACACTTTACACTATAAAGCGCTTTGAGTTGTATCGAAGATGTGATAAGACGCAATGTCAAAAGCAAGGTATCATCAGCTGGAGGACTGTTTCAGTCACTGGACTGGAGACCATCATAGAGGGTTCTGTCTCAACTCTGACATTCCACTCGATTTGAACAAGGGGGTTGTAAAGAGTTAAGTAAGAGCTGATGAATCAGTTACTCCACTAGAAATCACCTGGTCTCACACAGTCATACCTGGGATGGAATTTTCCTCTATTGACTGTGAACGAGAGGAAAATTCCACCTCTGTTGCTGCATTAGGAGTGTTGACTAAATCCAGCCTGGTGTGGGAGAGGTTAAAGTCTGATGAGTTGATATATGTATAAGAGAGTGTGTGTTGTTGTATGTTGTGTGTGTGTGTGTGTGTGTGAGAGAGAGAGAGAGAGAGAGAGAGGGGCTTTCATGGGTTTACCCTAATGCTAGTTGGAAAAAAAACATATTTTTTGAAGTCGAAATGGAAGAACTTCTGTTATAACGAGAATGATTTGGGTTACACAGGAGAAAAAAAAGGAGAAAAAAAAGGAAATCTGAAATAAAACAGAAAACCATCATCTGAAAGAATTAGACATTTAATCCTTCAGGCAGGACCCGTTAGCAAAATTCCTGGCTATGAGACTGGCTTTCAGAATCATGAGGCAGAATACACCAGATGCTGGAAATATGAAATAAAAACAGACAACAGAAGAAAAGTTCTATAATAACTTTTAAGAGAGAAGTAGATAATTATTTGGGGAGGACACGTTTGCAGGGCTATGGGGAGAGAGCGGGGGAATGGGATTGATTTGGCAGCTCTTTTCAAAGAGCCGGCACAGACACGATGGGCCGAATGGCCTCCTTCTGTGTGGTATAATTCTATGATTCTATAACAACAACACATTATTACATTTGTACAGCGCCTTTCACGGTAGGAAGACGTCCCAAAGCGCTGGACAGTCAGGGATCTGCACCCGAGATGGTGGTTGGGATCAGGAGGGGTGGAGGGTAGGAGGGTGACCCAAGGCATGGTCGAAGAGAAGAGATTTGAGACGAGTCTTGAAGGATGCAGGGGTGGGGGCGAGGTGGAGGGACTGTGCAATGGAATTCTCGAGGGTGTGGGCAGAGTGGCTGAAAGCCCGCCCACCAATGGTGGGGCGGGCAAGGCGGGGACGTGAAGCAGGCCAGAGTTGCTGGGAACAGGCAGCAGGTCAGGCAGCATCTATGGAGAGAGGAAAATGAATTAACGTTTCAGGTAGATGAACCTTTCGTCAGACGAAAGATCATCGACCTGAAACTTTAACTCATTTTCCTCTCTCCATAGATGCTGCCTGACCTGCTGCAGGCTTTCAGGATCCTGTTGTTGTAATTGTTCCGACAGCTGAGGGATCCCAGTCCATCGTCACTAAAGTATTCTATTGCCGCTGGATCCAGTGAGTAATATGTGCAGAGGGAACAAAACTATCAGTAATGTCAAGAGAATTTAACGACACGCAAAATGATGGAGTTACCTCCTCAAGGTTTGCCCCACAGTGTAAATGTACAATGCAATTTCCTAGTCTTCAGGTTACTTCAGGAGACACAAACCTTCCACACAGACCAAGTGTATTTTGAACCGCTCACTTTCTAAAGCACAGGGCAACATATCCTCGGTGTCCGTCTGCCTTGACATTTGCCAATCCAATCATCGATGGAACCAACAATGTCGCTATCACATCTTCTGTTGTGATAGTGACACTGTGGAGCCTTCAAACAAAGGCTCTTTACTGTTATTCATGCCTGTTCTGCCACAGACTAATTGCTGATGACTAGGAAGGGGTACATCATCCACTGTAGAATATAATGGTGGATTTTGGAGGAATGGATGGAAAGCTGTATAAGTATATGGGGAAGGGAACTGGGATTGGAGGAGATTTTTAGTCTATGGACTGTGGAACAGCCTGCGAGGGACATGGGTTTGATGGATCAACCGCACCTGCTCCTTTTCCTAAATTCTTATGTTCCTGTAGCTTAAAAATGCTTCACAACTGATTTTACGCATCATAAAAGAGAAACACAGTTCAGTAGGTTAGGATCCGCAGAGTGCAGGAGGACAAAAATCAAATGACTCAGTATTTAGTTAACCTTTAAATACTGTGACTTCATTTCTCACCTGAAAAGCTCCTGATTTCTCATTAACTATTTGCTCCCCGCTCTCCCTGAAGCAATACCAGTGAATGAAGCTTCACAGAACAACAACAACTTGGATTTACGCAGCGCCCTCCACGCCGGACGGCTTCTCAGAGCACTTTACAGTAACAGGTCCTGGGACCGATCCAGGGGGAGGGGGAGGAAGGTGACCAAAGGCGCGGTCGAAAAGAAAGGTCTTCAGCAGAGTCCTGAAAATGGGAAGGGAGGGAGCGAGACGAAGGGAGTGAGGAAGGGACTCGGGGCATAGTGGTTGAAGGCACGGCCACTGAGGGTGGAGTGGTGGACTCAGGGGATGAGGAGGAGGCCAGACCCAGAGGAACGAAGGCAATGGGTACTGTTTTGAGAGAGAGAGGCGGTCCGAGAAGTCGGGGGGTGCAGAGCACTGGTGGTTTGTGAGGTAGGACTCAAACCAGGCGAGTGCGGTCCCACTGAGGTGGATGATGGAGGAAAGGCAGTAGAGGAGGACGGCGTGATCGACTGTGTCGAATGCGGTGGAAAGGTCCACGAGGACAAGGAGGCAGAGGGAGCCCTGGTCACAGATAGAGAGGATGTCGTTTGTAAGGATTTTTTCAGGAGGGGGGTGATGACAGCAGTTTTGAGGGAGGAAGGGACTGATCCGGAGGAGAGGGACTGGTTGATGATGTCAGCCAGTAGTGGGCAGAGGAGGGGGAGCTGGGTGACCAGTAAGTTGGTGGGGAGGGGATCAAGGCATCAGTGGTGGGTTTCATGGAGTTGATGGTGGATGAGAGGGAGGAGGGAGAGATGGGGAGGAAAGAGTGTAGAAAGGGGGTGGTAGTAGAAGCAGATGATAAGGAAGGTGAAGGGGGCAGAGAGGGCGTGGTGGTGGGTGACAAGGGGCAGGCGGATGAGGCTACCTGGCGGATGTTGAGTATTTTAGCAGAAAAGAAGTCCATGACCTCCTCGCACTTGGCATCTGATGTGAAGATTGAGGAGGCCTGAGGGGGGGCACGGAGGAGGCAGTGGGTGGTGGGAAAAAAGCATTTTGGGGTTGTGTTTAGCCTCCAAGATGATGTTGGAGTAGAAGGCCGTTTTTGCGCGTGTCTTAAAGAACGCCGGTAGCTGTGGAGATGCTCGAGCCACAGTTGGCAGTGGACTGTCAGGTCAGCTGTCTGCACCACCACTAAGCTCAACAGGGGAAGTAGTCAAGACCTGAAACCCAAACAAAGTCTGGGTCATCCATAATAATAATCCTTGCATTTAATATAGCACCTTATCACGTCTTCGAGATGTCTCAAAGCGCTTCACAGAATATACTGTAAAGTAAATTGACTGTGTATTTTGTGGACGAAACAGCAGCGTCCCACAATGGATTGAGTGATCAAATTATTAGTATTGTTATTTTTTGCAATGATTGCAAAGACTTCTTTGAAGGAAAGACTTAAAAATGTGGTGTGTTACACTGGCATTGCAGCCTACAGTTGCTTGGTATTTAATATGGAGCCCACTGTGTGATATACTGCTAAGTGAGCCTTGTTTGCAAGTCAATGATATACTCAGTAATAAATCAAATTCCTAGAGTACAGTCATGCTATTTCTCACATGAGTGCACAACAGCGGAGCAGCAGCAGTGTTTGGAACAACCTCTGCGACTGCTGGCTTTCTAAATACCAGCGAGAAGTGGGTCAATTGGAAGTTAATAGGATGCCAAAACCCAAGAGTATTGGTACGATACTACTTTGCATTAGTCTGTGCTCGGTGCCTGTCGGAGGTGGTCACAGAGTTTCTCTTAGCCTTGGGCCTTTGAGGATTGAGAAGGAGGAATCGAGGGCTGGTTTGGAGGCAGTTTCATTACCCTCCCCCGCCACCCCCCACCACTATTGAGAGGAAGGCTGGATCTTCATGGGTTGGTGCTGAACCTGGACAAAAGCCTATGAGCAGTCCAGGGTAAGTGTCGGTGTTAAAAATCGTGGCTTTAAAGCTCAAGTGGCTAACAGCTGTCCCATTTGTTCCTTGTTTGCAGTTTGCGGCTGTGACTTGGCCAAAGGTGGATTTTTCATGAAGAACAGCGACTACCTTTGTACCCTGGACTACCAGCGGCTGTACGGAACCCGGTGCCAGGGCTGCGGAGAGTTTGTGGAAGGGGAAGTGGTCACGGCTTTGGGAAAGACCTACCATCCCCAATGTTTTGTTTGCTCCATATGCAAGTAAGATTCAATACAAACCTTTTCATTCGGCATTATTGGCGCTTTCCCTTTTAAAAAGGCAACAGTTTAAAATAGTAGGTACGTCACCCAAACCCCTACGATACACGGAAATTTACTCCCACTTAACTCACCTCTGTGGCTCCCTCATTAACCGAAGTAGGGGGATGCGGATTGAAAGGCACGTTGAATATAAAGCTCTGGCAAAAACACCATGGAAATGGCTGGATATCACCAATGGCTCAAAAGGCCATAGACATCATCTGCAGACATGGGGTCAACTCCCACATGTATGCAGATGACACCCAACTCTACCTCTCTGCTTCCACCCTTGACTCCAGGACCACTGGTGTCCAGACAGACTGTCTGTCAGACATCAAGTCCTGGATCAGAGCTAACTTTCTACAGCTGAACATCAGTAAGACCGAGGCTCTCCTGATTGGCTCCCTCAGGCGCTGATAGCATCACCATCCATGGTTGCACAGTCCACCTTGCTAAGCCAGTATGCAGACTTGGCATCTTGTTTGACCCTCTATCCGTTCTACCCCATTTCTGCGCCATGACCTACTCTACCTTCCCCCACCATCACATCACCCGGCTCTGCCAGTATCTCACACCATAGGCCACCGAAACCCTCATACATGGTTTCATTACATCGCGGCTCGACTATGTACACTCATTGCTTGTCGGCCTCCCCAACTCCTCCCTCCATAGGCTGCAGATCATCCAAAACTCTGCGCTCACGTCCTCTCCCGCACCAGGCTCCACGACCCTATCACCCCCACCCTTGCCCAACTCCAATGGCTTCCCATCACACAGAGGATACAGTTCAAGATCCTGGTCTTCACCTTCAAAGCCCTCTGTGGCCTTGCTCCCTCCTACCTCTGTGACCTCCTAACCCCCTACCATCCTGCTCGCTCCCTCCGCTCAGTGGGCTCCGGCCTGCTTCACGTACCCCGCCTTGTTCGCCCCACTATTGGCGGGAGGGCCTTCAGCCACTCTGCCCCACACTCTGGAACTCCATCCCGCAGTCCCTCCACCTCGCCCCCTCTCTTGCCTCCTTCAAAACCCATCTCAAGACCCTCCTCTTCAACCGTGCTTTCGATCTCCCTGCTTCCCCCCCTTTCCTCCACGACCCCGACCCCAGCTCGGGTCCAAAACTCTGACTGTCCGGCTCCTTGGGACGTCATCCCGCCGTGAAAGGCACGTGTAATTTTATTGTTGTTGTTCAGTCAGATTATCGCACGTTATCATGGGGGAATGATCGCTTGTTGAAAAGCTTCCCAGTGGATTAAAAGAATAATAATCATCTGGAACGTTGCTTTGTTTTCCCACAAGAAGATTCCATCCTGGTGGACCCCAGAGCATAAACGCAATGGGAATACTACACCAAGTTATACTACTACTACTAATAATAATAATCGTTGTATTTGATATAGCGCTTTTCACGTCGGGAGGACGTCCCAAAGCGCTTCACAGAATATACTGTAAAGTGAATTGACTGTATATTTGTGGGCAAACGCGGCAGCCAATTGCGCACAGCAATGTCCCACAAACAGTCGTAGATTGAAAATGACCAATTTATTATTTTTTTTGTGGTTTTGGAGGGATTATTATTAGATTAGGAGTAAGGAAACTTGCCCAAGGTTTCGCCCTCTGCCTGGAATTGAACCCAGGTCTCTCACTTGCAAAGTGAGAGACCTGAGTTATTATTATTATTAATAATAATAAATTAGCACAGTGGTAAATCAAAGTAAAACTAGAAGCAGCGAAGCAAAGTGAGGTTCCGATAGAGAGACCAGTGCCCAATTATTGTGTGGCTGCCCATGAAAAATTGGTCTTCTCTTTTGGTCACCGGGTGGGGTGGAGTGGCTGGAGTTTAAACTCAGCCACTGACTAAAACGATGCATTACACAAAGGGTTAATCCTCGGAGAACAAAAAGCCGAATCTCTTGCAATGCGCGCCCTGCCACTTTTGAAAGGCAATAGTTTTTTTTTAACGGAATGAATCAAATATTTACCTCGCTGGCCCATTTCCTGCCCGATTTGCAGTCGTGGCTAGTTGACTGCGAGGCAAGTCAGGCAAGAATTCATCACGTTACACTCATGAAATCAGTAGGTTTGCTTCCCATTAGAGTGCTGTCGGTCAGAGTGTTCACAGTGCTGTCGGTCAGTCACACCCCTTCAATGTACAGCCAGAAAGCAACCCTAACTGCACACATTTCCTCATAGCGAGGGCCATTGATTCAGGCAATGGAAAGTATCAGTATTGTGGGTTTTAAACCAACGTTAACTGGACAGACGGAGCCCCACCGTGCTTGGCTGATGGGCTGGCAACCACGCGTGTGATAAAGATAAGAGCAGGCGGCTGGAGTCTTTGTTCGTGTTGCATTGTGTTTCAGGGCTGGCAGTGTGCCAGTTCATGTTCTGGCACCGCCCAGTTCTCTGCCACTTCCCCAACAGCTAACCTTGCCACAGAACCGAGGGATTAATCCATCCACTTTCAGATGTGCGTCCAGCCTGGTGGGCTCATTCTCAGACTCGTTACGGTCATCATGTTCGCTCGTGTGCTTAACCCACGTGATCCCTCTTCTATTCGTGTCTGCGATCCCGTACTCACAGCCCATTGGCAATTCAAATCGAAGTTGGTGATGCCCTGTGTGCGTATAATATCGACGTGTTGAGATGTGGAGCAATGAACAGATGTGAGGGGGGAATGCCTTACACAGTAACCAGACCAGTAATGTTTGTACTGTTTGTCCTCCCCCGCCCTCCACCCTCCCCGATCCCGACCCCCAGCTCGGGTCCGAAACTGTCTGTCCAGCACCTTGGAACGTCCTCCCAATGTGAAAGGCGCTAAACAAATGTAATTTTGTTGTTATATATTTACTTGGGTTCAATTCCAGGCAGAGGGTGAAACCTTGGGCAACTTTCCTTGCTCCACACAGAGCCTAATAATAATCCCTCCAAAACAAAAAAAAATAGTAAATTGGTCATTTTCAATCCACGACTGTTTGCAGGACATTGCTGTGCGCAATTGGCTGCCGCGTTCGCCCACAAATATACAGTCAATTCACTTTACAGTCTATTCTGTGAAGCGCTTTGAGACGTCGAGAAGATGTGAAAAGCGCTATATCAGAAGCAGGGATTATTAATATTATATCCAAATTTTGAACAGTTTCTCATATCAGATGTGGACTTTGGTTCATTATCTAGTCTGTGGGTGTGAAGTGCCTGACCTTAATTCCCCCGACCCCACCTCACTACCTTTTTGGCACAATGGTATGATCTGAAACTGCCCTGAAGCTTTCTATAACTGCTTTTGTTGTTGCAGAAACAATTAGCTGTTGTTGTTGCTGTCTGTCTGTGGAGAGAGAGCTCAGTGCCGCTTCACTAGATACTGTGGACTTTCACCTCCCTCTCCCTCCCACAACATATGTTTCCCTAAAACTCCTCACATCACTGAACATTTACCTCTTGAACGTTAACCTGACACTTTAAGGCTTCACTTAAGGACTGTAAGCCCTTTGATCGTTCAGAGAAAGGACGCCCTGATGAAGGCTTTGACCTCGCGTCAGGTGGAAAGTCTGCTCGCTGCGGGTTAACAATCCGGTGTTGGTGACATTGTTTTTTTCTCTGTCTTTGATTCCCAGGCGCCCGTTCCCAGCAGGAGATCGCGTGACCTTCAATGGAAAAGACTGTCTGTGTGAGCGCTGCGCTCAGCCAAAGTCGTCCAGCCCCAAGGAGGCTGGCGGTTCCTCCAGTGAGTATACACAGGGCGGGAGAGAACAGCAAAGCTTCAAAAATAAGGGGTTGGAATCATTGCTCAGCCAAGGGGGTGTGACGGGCATGAGATGTTCTGAAAAGCTAATTGAAACCCCTCGAGAACTGATTAGGCTGCTTGGGAGCTATAACTCTGACTCCTGATATAATCCGCGACTCCTGATATAATCCGAGTTCTTAAACTATCTGCTTGTTTTTTATACTTTGGTTCCCCTCCATCCTATGCGTGGGGACTTTCTTCGGCCCACCGTTTTCAGTTCTGGCAAACTCGTACTCGTGTTTCGTCAGCTAGTTTTGGACTGACATTACCTTTGAACCAGACGTATATCTCACGTTTCGCGAGGCAAGCTCGCTCGGGGAGTTTTTCTGGCTCAGGTGCAGGATCTGCAGGGCAGACAGCCCCACAGCACAGTGAGTGAGGTGCTTGTTCTAACATCGCGCCGGCAGAAGAGGTTCAAAAGAGAGCTGACAGCGCCCCTTCATGGCGAAACGATTCCAACGTTACAAGTGGATTTCAGACCAACACAGCAACAAGTGGCTCAGAACACTCGGCAGAGGATGGCATGGAAAAGCCGAAATACACCATTCAGGCATTTCTGCCTTTGGAGGTTTATAAGCCTTTCTTTGTTCCTTGTGTGGTTTGCTGCCCAAAACCACAGCTAGTGACAGAGCTATCATTCTGCCACCGGATATAATCAGCATTCTTAAAACTATATGTTTGTATTTTTATACTTTGGCTGTCCTCCATCCTCTGCATAGGGACTTTTTTCAACACTGGTAAAAACTCTAAAACATCTAAACCACCAGCTGAGGTGTCAATGTGCCTCAGTCGCCCTTTTGCCTCTGAGTTCAAGTTCCCAGGCTTTGAGCTCGTAGTCCAAGGGTGGTCAACTGGCGGCCCTCGGGCCGCAACCGGCCCCCTCTCTCCATTTCTTCTGGCCCACCCTCTCCCTCTCATAAATGTCATGTTAAGTTTCTGCAATGGAAACGCAAATATATTGCTTATGCAGCTGGTAGAAGTGTCTCGAATGGGGCATCCGGCCTTCAGCAGCCAAAAGGTTTGGGGAGCACTGCAAGGTGTTGTCCTTGAACAGGCAGATGTTCAATCACAAAGTTCTCCTGACATTCATGAGGTCCTTGAGTTTTCTTCTCATACTTTTGTTAAATTCTCAAGACAACTCCATCTTATTTGCTAGTCTTGATGCGTTGCCAGATACCCATTATCTCTTTTACCCATTATCTCTGTCAGCTGGACTGAGCTGCGAATTGATTCACTCCCACGTTTTAACTTTATGAGATGGACTTGAAATTGACAAGTAGATTAAATTATTGGTAAGGTGATGCCTTGGATTTCAATAACAGGGACGTTAGAATTCTAAATATAAGCACACATGGATTGATCCTTATCAGCGAAGAAATAATAATAGTAATAATCTTTGCACGTTAACATCTCAAAGCGCTTCATGGGATTTGCTATGACAACAAAGTCTTAAAGTGCTTCCCGACTATTGCTTTTGTGAAATGCTGTCCTATCCCTCCAGGGCCACACGTCTGAGCCTTACTTAAATTTGCTTTTGGTCCTGACTGTGGATCTAATTCAGTGGAAAATCTTGCATAGTTACTGGCATTCAGTTGACTTGATTGAAGTCTCCGTGTCAGGTCAATAGCTGAAAGGCTTGAGTGTTTGGAACAGATCCAAAAATGATAATAGGAGGATGTTCCAGAGCTGGTCACATTGTGAGTTGAACGAATCTGACCATCAATTAGCATTAAACTGACTTGTCTAGACACACAAACCATTAGCTGATACTTTTAATGGTCTGCTTACAGTTACTGGTGTCCTCTGCATGGAAGTCTGACCTTGCAGGGATTGGGATCATTTGACAGGATACACTTCCAGACGAGAACGTAATGTAATATAATGGATTATCAGATTCCCGTTTTAAACAAATTATATTTATATATAATGCCCTTCACATTGGGAGGATGTCTCGAAAGATGTCACAAAACTGACTGGGAGCCTGAGCTGATGGGGGGTGGGTGGGGGGGGGCTGAGGCAAAGGTGGCTGAAAACACAGGACAGGGTGTCCATAAAGCCCTCTTGCCCCTGTTGCAAAACAACGATACGAGGCGACAGAGGAGCTGAAACAAAGATGCAGTTGGCCTCATCACTCGATCCATGCTACGGAAGATGTCACCCAACATGTCATGAAAATGATGGTGCTCACATCCTCTGGTAAAATGAACGTCTAAATACAGTTAAACACTTGTACTGAATAACATTCCTCCACGTGTTTCAGTTGTTAGTCAGTACACGAAAAAAAAACATGGGCATAACATGACCCTGTAAAAGAGAGGGGTCTTCAAGTGGGTTTTGAAGACTTGAGAGGGAAAGAGCAGGGCAAGCGCTCAAGGCTTTAGGACAAAGTCCCATAGAGCAGAGGCAGATTGAAATCTCACCCAACAATGATCGGGGTGGGAAGAGTGGACATGGAGCATGACAGAGGCCGGTGTTTGCTGTGTGGATTGAGTGGCAGAGGCAGTAGGGTCACAGGACAACAACAGCTGACCTTATCGTTGACCTAGATAAGAGATGATTTCAGATTACAGCTTCAGCTTGTTTTGTTTTCTGGGAGTTGAGTAAGACCGGTGTCGGGTGTTTCAAGAGTTTTTGTTTCTGCAACTTGGAAAGCCTTGCTTGACTTCCGTTTCAATCCAGCCTTTGCTTTGATAAAATCAACAACAACAACAACAAAATTACATTTCTATAGCGCCTTTCACGTCGGGAGGATGTCCCAAGACACTGGGCAGTCAGTGTTTCAGACCCGAGCTGGGGATCGAGGAAGGTGGAGGCAGGGGGTGGGAAGGAGGGTGACTGAAGGCACGGTCGAAGGGGAGGGTCTTGAGATTGATCTTGAAGATGGCAAGGGAGGGGTCGAGGCAGAGGGATTGCGGGATGGAGTTCCAGAGGGTGGGGGCAGAGTGGCTGAAGGCCAGCCTGCCAATGGTGGGGCGAGCAAGGCGGGAGACACGAAGCAGGCCAGAGCCCACTGAGTGGAGGGAGTGAGCGGGATGGTAGGGGGTTAGGAGATCGCAGAGGTAGGGGGGAGTAAGGCCATGGAAGGCTTTGAAGGTGAGGACTTGGATCTTGAACTGTATCCTCTGTGTGATGGAAAGCCAACGGAGATAGGTGAGGGTGGAGGTGATAGGGTCACGGAGCCTGGTGGGGGAGAGGACACGGGCTGTAGAGTTCTGGATGATCTGCAGCCTGTGGGGGGAGGAGTTGGGGAGGCCGACAAGCAGGGAATTTTCATAGTCAAGCCTGGATGTTATGAGGGTTTTGGCGGCCTGCGGTGTGAGATACTGGCAGAGCCGGGCGCTGTTGCGGAGTTGGGGGAAGGCAAAGCAGGTCATGACAATGGATGTGGGGTAGAAAGGTAGAAATCAGACGGATTCTCAAGAGAGGGAACGACAAGGAAACAAATCATTGAGGGTAGAGTTATTCAATGTGGGAAGCAATTTGTAAAACAAACAGATCCTTGGCTTTTAGACGTTTCAGTCCCTGAAGGTTCGAAACTTTAAAATGAAACGACATTTGCATAACGGCATAATCCTTGCATTGGATATGGCGCCTTATCACATCTTCGAGATGTCTCAAAGCGCTTCACAGAATACACTATAAAGTCATTTGACTGTATATTTTGTGGGCAAAACGTGGCAGCCAATTATGCACAGGAGTGACCCACAAACAGTTGTGGATTAAAGTGACCAAATTATCATTTTTTTGAGCGATTATTATCCCCGGAAAAGCCAATCAACTAACAACCGGGTTCCTACTTCAGCTAGGTAAACGGAAGCGTGCGGAGTAAGGAAACTTGCACAATGTTTCGCCCTGCTCAGGTCCTCTCGCTTGCGAGGCAAATGCTCTTACCACTGAGCTACAGGACCCCACGGCCATGGGGACTAATGGGATGAGGCGGGGTGGGGAAGGGGGGAAATCACACGTAAGTGACAGCACGCGAAAATGTACAGAGAACTACATCTCAGTCTGTGCATCAACCTGAAGGATGCTCTCCCAACCTTCTTGCACTAGCAGCCAGTGTTGGATGAGCCATTCTCGACGGCAGAGCCAGCAGAGATTTGTGCAGCAGGGGCCATCAAATATTTACAGGTTTGGCTGCAAATGTGCCAGTCAGACATTACTGAGGGTAAAGATAACAGCCTGGCTTTGATTAGTCGCTGATAGAATTTCAGCCTCCACAACCAGAAAATAATACACACACACACACACACAGAGTGCCGTCCTCCTGGCTGGCAATTAAAAGGTAAGTTAGTTCAGAGGTTGGTTATTCTGGGTAAAAGAGAGAGGGAGCTGTGCTATGAAAAATGTAGGCGTAATTCATGCGAATGAATATTTAATAGGTGCACAAATGTATTCAGAAGCATCAGTCATGCGTCGAGCCTGCCACGCTCTGAGCTCACAGAGCCGTAGACGGTGATGGATACTCTGCAAAGGGAAAAGATTGAATGATTTGCGCTGATCTGCAAAATAAGCCTTTAAGAGAGGTTACCTTTAGCTTCGGATCAAATGAGCTCATGTTTCAATCACATTTTCCAAAACAAGATCCATTCCCCCCACCCAAAAAAAAATCATGGTTGACCACATTATCAGAACATCTGCTCTCCTGTGTGTCCAACTACGGCTGTAATGTGTATAATATTTAAGCTGTAAACTCTACATTACCAGCGTTACCGCAGATATTCTCTCGGGTGAGGTTTTTGTGCAACTTGAAACCTTGCCACGTCATCTTTTGAGGTCCTCAAAGTTCAGGATAAGCTTAAGCCTCACAGAAGTTGTATCAGCCGGGACCGTAAACATTTAATATGACTTCCGTGAAGGTCGAGTTTCAAGCAAACGCGTACAAATCGTATAAAATCCGATTTAATCATTAATCCACACCGGGCACATTTCCGGGAGGCTAACCTGTGCGAAGGACGCTATAATCAATGCAATGCAAGTTGTTGTTGGGTCAGGATGCCATCTCCCGCAATTCAATGCAGCGCGAGGGTAACGGAGCGGAGGGGAGCGGCGTTAAGGGTTAGATGATAAGGGAGCGAATGACACGGACCGGGTGGGAGCGGGGGCTTTGGTAAAACAAAGGCTGGCACGGGATATTTGTGACCCACGAATGCCATCTGGTGGTCAAGGTTCAAAGACAATTTTTTTAGTGAGGATGTCGTGCCTTGGACGTGTGTGTGTGTTTGTGTGTGTGTACGCACGTATGTGTGTATGCACATGTGTGTGCATGCACAAGTGTGTTTGCACACGTGTGTGCGAGTGTGCAGTGTTGAGATTTTGTCACATTTTACGCATCTCGATCACAGGGACCTTCCAAATCAAGGTCTGGTTTTGTCGCTCAGCGCTGGGTCAGAAGACTGTGGTTGTGTTGTATTTTCAGACTGTGGTTGTGTTGTATTTTCTGACGGTGGTTGTGTTGTATTTTCTGACTGTGATTGTGTTGTATTTTCTGACTGTGGTTGTGTTGTATTTTCTGACTGTGGTTGTGCTGTATTTTCAGACTGTGGTTGTGCTGTATTTTCTGACGGTGGTTGTGTTGTATTTTCTGACGGTGGTTGTGTTGTATTTTCAGACTGTGGTTGTGCTGTATTTTCTGACGGTGGTTGTGTTGTATTTTCTGACGGTGGTTGTGTTGTATTTTCAGACTGTGGTTGTGCTGTATTTTCTGACGGTGGTTGTGTTGTATTTTCAGACTGTGCCGGCTGTGGCAGGGATATCAAGAACGGACAGGCCCTGTTGGCTCTGGAGAGACAGTGGCACTTGGGCTGTTTCAAATGCAAGGCCTGTGGGAAGGTGTTGACTGGAGAGTACATCAGCAAGTAAGCACCGAGATTTACCTCTCTGTCAGCGTGATCTCAACACGCGATGACTAACTTTCTTTATTCATTCATGTTAATGTTTGTCATTCCGGCTCTGCCGGTTACACTATTGTTTCTGAGTCAGAAGGCTAAGTTTCCTTACTCTATGGGTACGCCTCTGTTTACCCAATATTAGGTAGGAACAGGCTTGTTAGTCGATTGGCAGATCGCTTTCCAGGGGGTAAGAATCCTTCCATAATAATAATAATAATAATAATAGTTCGGTCACTCAATCCAAGAGTGTTTGTCGGCCACTGCTGTGCAGAATTGACCGCTGCGTTTCGCCCACAAAACATACAGTCACTACACTTTACAGTCTATCTTACGAAGCGCTTTGAGAGGTCTCAACGAGATGATATAAGGCGCTATAGCAAATATAAGAATTATTATTATTATTATGGGTTGAAGACCCACATTGGGACTTTGAACTCACATGGCCTAAGCTCACACTCCAATGCAGCGTTGGGGGTGATGTGACATTGTCGGAGGTGCCATCCTTCAGATGAGATGTTAAACCGAGGCCCTATCTGCCTGTTCAGGCGAACGTCAATGATACTCTGAAAAGAGAAAGGAGTTTCTCCCAGTCCTGGGACACTGACAACAATTCCCTGGATAAAATTGATCCTTCACTTCATGGCTGTTTGTGGGCCATTGCTACATGCAAATTGATGTCTGCATTTGCCAAAAATATATAGAGGTGATCGGAAAATTCACCCAAACAGAATCTCTGTGGTTTGTAACCACATCGCCTTTTTTTTTGTTACTCAATCGCTCTATTTTTGTTTCCTTCCTTTTACCCTAAAAAACCTTGAATAGAGATGGTGCTCCTTATTGTGAAAAGGATTATCAGACCCTCTTTGGTGTGAAATGCGAAGCCTGCGATGAGTTCATCACTGGGAAGGTCTTGGAGGTATGTAAACCTGCAATGCTGTTTCGTTCAAGGTTTGTGTGGAGGGTAGGGGTCAAATAACCAGCTATCGCTTCTCCTGTTCAAAGCATTAACCTCTTTCATGACTTCCAACTGAGCACTGTAAAATTGTACACTGTTTTTATGGGCGCACGATAATATTTTACAGGCGAGCTACTGAAATGTTTTTCGCTTGTTTTGCTGTTATAAAGTCTTGTGGAGTCCTGCAGCTCAATGGTTAGAGCACTCGCCTCACAAGCGAGAGACATGGGTTTGATTCCCGGCAGGGCGAAACCTTGGGCAAGTTTCCTTGCTCCACACGGCTGATAATAAACCCTCAAGAAAAAAGAAAGAAAAATCAATAATAAAATTGGTCACTTCAAACCACGACTGTTTGTGGGACGCTGCCGTGCGCAATTGGCTGCCACGTTTCGCCCACAAATATTCAGTCTATTCACTTTACAGTCTATTCTGTGAAGCACTTTGAGACGTCTTGAAGACGTGATAAGGTGCTATATCAAATGCAAGGATTATTATCATATTATTATAAAGAAGGCACATCTCCAAAGGTCACAGGAGAGGGTTGGACAGACAATAGAGCTTGCAACCTTTTGTTAGAGGCCAAATCTCTTGCAGTTTACAAAAGTCGAACAGTATTTACCCGCATTCACTACTATAAATTTAAATAATGGCAGAAGTTTACCCCCTTCGCTTGAGAGTCTTTTCTCAGAAGCACCACGAATACTCTCGTGCAGATAAAATTTAAGATCCAACAGAGTTTTGCAAAGTCCTTAATTTCCGCCTTAATTTGGAAGCTGCTTTTACACCGTTCATAAAAGGATATGAGGAATGAATTGGCTGTATTTCCTGAGCTAAGCCCATCTTTCCTCAGACTAACCTTTTTTTGGTGCATGCGCATTGACTTAATCTGTAAAAAAAAATGTCAGAATACAAGATAGCATTGGTCATTCCACAGAATATCTAACCTCTGTAAGGTTTGCTGGTCAAAGACTGTGGAGAGATTCAAGCAAATAGTGCATTGTTATGCTTGAAATGGTGTCAATATCTCTAGGAGATATCAGTGATCATTTCTGCGTCATTTGGTGACTGTTGTGGTACATTGCTTGCTGAAAATGAAGTGTAACCATACAGTGACCTGGGCGATGATCATACTGTGAGTCTAGCTGGAGCTTGTGCTTGTATTGAGCATGGAATGCCTCTGAACGAGTTCACACAGCCTTCAGGGCCACTCATTGCGACAAAAAACAGCTGCGTACGTTATAGACGATGAAACTTTTTCCACTGGATAGCTTTGTGCTTCATCTTTTCCTGTGGGATCCTGATTTGAATCAGGACCCATTGATCATTCACTTCATGGCTGTTTGTAAGATGTTATTGTGTGTAAATTGGCTTCGACTCCACCTACAAAATACACATTTCAATGTACGTGTGAAGACTTTCGAACATCCTGATATTGATGCAATATCCCAGTATAACAGGGTCTGGCTATATTATAGTTAAGTCCCGTGACTGCGATCAAAAAGCACAAACGAATATCTACAGTTCAATAATAATAATCCTTCCATTTCACATCTTATCGACGTCTCAAAGCACTTCACAGAATATACTGTAAAGTGAATTGACTGTATGTTTGTGGGCAAAAAGTAATCAGGGAGAAGAAGCAGCCATTAGCCCTTAATATGAAAATATCCTTTACTTCATTTCAACCTGAATAGAGTTGAGAAATCTTTTAAAATGCCTCCGTAGCACTCAGCGAATTTCGCCCGCAAAATACACAGTCAATTCACTTCACAGTGTGCATGGTGAAGTGCTTTGATCGCAACGATGTGATAAGGCGCTACATCGAATGATTGAGAGAAAATTGACTCAAAACTGTGCTCTGTTGTGACCGTAAGCACTTTGAGAGCAGATGTGACAAATTTGCTCTTTCGATAACTTTTCATTTGCTTCAGCTGGAAAATAATTGGGCTCTTGCTGTTATAATTTGCTCCACAAAAACCTCAGGCCTCTCCATATCCCTTTATTTTATGTCACCACTTTGGCAGCGAACATCATTAAGGCTGTGTCATTAAATCATTGCTCTTGACTGTTCTGGTCTAGTTCTGGGATGTGGTACCACATCTATCATGAGATGGTTGATCAGAACCAGCTGATAAAACCTTAGCAGACAAAATTCCCTGAGCCAAAGCCAACAGCAGAGGGCAGTGACTTCTAGCAAGTAATTATACTCAATCAGTGAATAACATGGCAATGCATCCTGTGCAGAAGTGTTATTCGTAGCAAATAGTGTTAAGAGCAAGAGAAACGAGAGATCTTGTGTGCATTTTGTGGTGTGGGTGAACAGCAATAGAGACCGGGGATGAATAGTAATAATAATAATTATTAATATTAATAATAATGCGTTTGGTGGAGCCTGTTTCACACCGGGGTTCACTGGATAGCTGGACATACCTGAAATCAGATTCAGCATTACGATTTGGCAACTGCAGAGATCAGATTTCGAATGACCTTCCACACGCTATTGCATCTGATGTCTAACATCACTCAAGGTCAATAGAGTAGGCTTAGGTACATCAAACTATTAGAGAATTGGAATCAATGTACTGCAGGACTTCACTCGCCCCCTCCCAATGTGAAACCCAACCATCAAATACAACATAGGACTCACATCCCTGTTTTACTCCAGGGTTCATTAAATCCTTCAATTCAGTGCAACTTCAAAACAATATTTAACACCTGCCTATCTCCAACTCCAGTCTGCAATAGCACAGAATACATGAAGGAACTTTATTTAGATTTTTTTTCCGTAGATAAGGCAGGGTTCTGCTTGCAATAATAATAATAATACTTGCATTTGATATAGTGCTTGATCACGTCTTCGAACCGTCTCAACGCACCTCAGAGGATATACTGTAAAGTGAATTAATGGTGTATTTTGTGGGCGAAACAATGTCCACATATCATGCAGTTTTTCTGGCACAAAAAATAAATTATATTCTGTTTACCAAGCGGGAGTTTGCCAACATTTTATTCATTGCATGTGAAGAATTGGGATTTGTCCAAATGTGTATTTTCCTGGATAAATCGAGAGAGGTCTAATTCGGATCAGTCTGGATTAGGACTTTGAACTTAGCATTGATCCTTGGTAATTCTCCAAGGTGCTGGACTAGAAGCAGCCGCTGCAGTGGGCATGATGCCAACACAGTGGCAGCTTTGGTGAACATGGAGTCCTGTAACTTAGTGGTTAGAGCACTCGCCTCGCAAGCGAAGAGATCCGGGTTCGATTCCTGGGGCAGGGCGAAACCTTGGGCAAGTTTCCTTACTCCACACCCCTCTGTTTACCCAGCTGTAAGTAGGAACCCGGTTGTTAGTCGATTGGCGGATCACTTTTCCATGGGTAAAAATTCCTTTTTAAAAAAAAATCTACGACTGTGTGGTTTTATAGAGCACGGCATCAGTAAATTAGTGTTAGGTAAATTAGGTAAACTTTATGACACCTTTTTTTATTCTGATCTCAAGAAGATCTTAAGGCAATATCCTCAGTGCCGTCTTTCTCCTAAAGTCTACAGAGTTTTAAATGTGTTGCCTAACGATCAGTAGTTTACAACAACAACTTGCATTTATATAGGGCCTCTGAAAGTGGATAGCGTCCCAGAGCGCAAAGCGTTGCTTTATTGCCTGTCCTCCCTCCTACTTTATAGAACCACAGAAATATGTGACATATAAGGAGGCTGTTTTACCCACTTTTTCATGCCAGTTGTTTGATCCTCTAAAAAACCAGCCATCCTAATCCCAACTCCCTACTCATGCTCCTTCACCCTCTAATACTCTTCCTCTGCACGTACTTGTCAAACTCTTCTTTTTAAAATGCTCCAAAAGCTCATGTCAACTTTGGTGGTGTCCTGGGCTGTGAGTCTTAGCCCATCATCGAAATATCCTCCTGTCAACACCCACCCCAATTAATCCTCAATAAAACGTGCTGTTAACACCTATATACAATTGGGTTGCGGTCTCTCCATGTGTAATCTATCTGAGGGCAGACTGTGTTGAACGTGCTGAGCATTACAGGAAGGATACAAGGAGAATGTATTATTGTTGGACTGTATTTCAGTGTTGTGTTTGTATCAGGAGGTCTGCACAATAAGTAAATGAGTCGTGGTTTGGCAGCCTGGGAATCAGCCTCGCAGTTATCTGGAGTCCACGTTAGGGAAATGCTTCTTATAATTGTTTTTGTTTGCTGAATGGTACTACAGTTAATTGAGACAATCTGAAGTGAATGTCTTTAGTCTCAAGATCCCAACACCAATATCCTTTTCACTTGTTCAGCAGAAGAAATACGAGACGCCCAATAATGGAAGGCTTGTTTTGTTTTCGGTTCTCGCTTCATTCCTGGAAGAAAGTTCAATTCGAGAGGATGTATAAATCTTCTCCCCAGCAGTAAGCAGCCAGGACAAAGATTTTCTAGGCACAAGAGGAAAGATTCAAGCCATGTGGGAAATTGCAGAATTTGTTAATAATCAGAACAAGCTGACCCGATTAGCAACCTGGAGAAATCAGGGCATTTCTGTATGTTATACCATCAGCCTGATGACATAACAATAATCCTTGCATTCGATACAGGGCCTTATCACACCTTCGAGACGTCTCAAAGCGCTTCACGGAATATACTGTAAAGTGAATTAACTGTGTATTTTGTGGGCAAAACGCGGCAGCCAATTGCGCACAGCAGCGCCCCACAAACAGCCGTGGATTGAGTGGCCAAATTATTTTTATTAATTTTGAAGGAATTGTAACCTCCGAAAAAGCGATCCGCCAATCGACTAACAACTACTTACTGCTGGGTAAACAGAGGAGTGTGGAGTAAGGAAACTTGCCCAACGTTTCGCTGCTGGGAATCGAACCCAGGTCCTCTCGCTTGCGAGGCGAGTGCTCAAACCATTGAGCTACAGGACTCCACACAATCTAATAATAATCTTCTCATTTGACACAGTGTCTCTAGCAGCCAACACCTCCGAGCGCTTCACAAAGTTAAATCCTACCTTAAAACCTACCTCTTCAACCAACGCCTCTGGTTCCCTCCCTCTGCTCCATTCTCCCTTGCTCAGTGTCTGACATCATCATTGGCAAGTGTATTTGATTACATAGTGATGTGGTTTCTGCATGTGTCACACTAACCGACTGAAAGAAAAATTGTGAAGCAGTGGCCTCATGCTATGTGAAAGGTGCTTTATAAATGCAAGTTGTTGCTGACTATATTTGTAGGTGATAGCCTAAATCTGCATGTTCCAGCAGATATTAAAGATCCTCTGACACTATTCAATGAGAAAAGGGAGTTTTTCCTGGTATCCTGTCCAACATTATCCACTAGATAAAACTGGCCACTTTCTGGCTCTTTGTGGAAATTTTGTTGCTGTGCTCAAGATTGGCTGCCAAGTTTGTCTGCAAACACACAGTCGCCACACCTCGCATTAAATGCTGTGCAGCGCTTTGAGATGATTTTCAAGGACATGATAAAGTCCTATATCAAATTGTTAAGATTTTTATGGTTATTATGCGTTCATTTTCATGTTATCCACCTATTTGGATATTCGGTTATGGTTCCTGGCATTGGGTTGACATTTTACCTCCGCCAATTTGATTCTATGATATTCTTTAATAAATTGGTCATTTTCAATCCATGGCTGTTGTGGGACATTGCTGTGCGCAATTGGCTGCCGCGTTCGCCCACAAATATACAGTCAATTCACTTTGCAGTATATTCTGTGAAGCGCTTTGGGACGTCCTCCCGACGTGAAAAGCGCTATATCAAATGCAAGGATTATTATTATTACTATTACACTGTAATGGAGTTGGCATTCTCCTGCGGTGCTGAGGCTAAAGGTAATTTTCAGTATTAAAAACAAAATCCCCAGGGAGAGAAGGCTGCTGTGATTTAGTGGAGCGCCGAGATCCGTTCTATTCTACAACACAGCAGAATGGTTCTCTTCTCCCACCTGATTTAATGTTCCCTCTGTGCGAAGTGGACCAGCCCAGCAAATGCTGGTACACGCTCGCTGGGAGCTGCTTTGAAAACCTTTTTGCTGTGTTTTTTTTTCGTGCTGATCGGCCAAACCTACCGTTTATTGTCTGAAGCGTCTAATGGTCTGAGGACACATCACTGCTGATTGCTGAAGTTGGGTGTGTGTGGTGTGTGTCTGTGTGTGTGTGCACGTAGAGGGCTGGCCAACATCTGTGAGCTATTTCTATCAGTACGCTGAATTCAAAACAAGCAGCGCAGAGGTCTAATGCTGGCTGCTAGGAATTACATCTGACAGATTAGGAGAGGAGAGAGGGTAAGTGCTCAGCTTTCAAAGAGCTGTTGAACCAGTCTTTAAATCATGAATAGCTTCCCCCCCTCTCTCTCTCTCTCGCTCTCTTTCTATCTCTCTCTGCTCCAAGATTAAAAATCAAGTCAAAACATTCCAGTTTTGCTGTCCGAGGGGGGGAAAACGACAAAGCTTTTTGTCATGTCCGTGTGCGACATACGGATCTTGTGCACTGTGAAATTTACGTTTATTCTTCATTTTTGAACCTTTCGGTGTGTTTCTGAATTAATGTGTTTTTCTGGAAAGTTCGAGCGCTCGCCTCGCAAGCGAGAGGATCCTGGGTTTGATTCCCAACAAGGCGAAACCTTGGGCAAATTTCCTTATTCCTCTGTTTTCCTAATAGTAAGTAGGAACCCGGTTGTTAGTCGATTGGTAGATCGCTTTTCCAAGTGTAAAAACCGTTAATCCCCTAAAAAACACACACAAATTTAGTCATTCAATCTACGACTGTTTGTGGGACGCTGCTGTGCACAATTGGCTGCCACGTTTCGCCCACAAAATATACAATCAATTTACTTTACAGTCTATTCTGTGAAGCGCTTTGAGACGTCTCGAAAAGACGTGATAAGGCGCTGCATCGAATGCAAGGATTATTATTACTATAATGTTAGATCCACTGTTCAAGTGCTCTGGGACGCTGACCCACGTGAAGGGCGTTATAGAAACAAAAATTGTTGTTGTTGTTTAGCAATTCAGTGGGCCAGAGGTAACGTGTATGCGTGTGCTGTCCCTTTGGGAACTGGGAAGGAACCTTTCTGAAAGGCGGTAGAGCTTTTTGGGTCGGGGGCATGACTCAACGGGCTGGGAGACGAAGAGACAGGAGCGATCGCACCACCTCCAAAGATTTAGATTGTTGAGCTCGTTCACAGCTGACAACTGAAGATACGTGCTATCTCTCTCTCTCTCTCTCTCTCTCTCCTTTCTCTCTCCTTTCTCTCTCCCTCCACTCTTCCGTTAAGAAGATGGAAGCAACAACCTTTCTCCCTCCTCCTCTCCCACCGGCTTGAGTTGATTACATGACACACGAGCATATCAGCTCGGCTGGACACCAAGCCCCGGTGCCGCTCCCATGGCAACGCCTGGTATAGTTGGGAAGACGACAGAAATTAGCACAGCCAGAAAATTACCAGTCGCTCGGTGGTGGGTTCGAGACAAAAAAGGAACGTCTTGATTTCTGCGCTAACTTTTAAGTGCCACCCTCGCCACCAAATCAACAGTCAGCAAAATAGTCAAGGCGAGGGTCTGTGCCGTGATTTAATTTGTGTTGCTGCGGTACTGAAGGAGATGTTTACAGCAATTCCATTTATTTCTCCCCTCCCTCCCCATCCCCACCCCACCGCTCCCCAACCCACCCCATCCTTACCAACCCCACCCCCCACCCTGACCATCAATAATATAAATGTGGACCCTGTAGCTCAGTGGTTAGAGCATTCGCCTTGCCAGCGAGACACCTGGGTTCAATTCCAGGCAGAGGGCGAAACCTTGGGCAAGTTTCCTTACTCCACACTCCTAATAATAATCCCTCCAAAAAACAAAAACAATAATACATTGATCATTTTCAATCCACGACTGTTTCTGGGACATTGCTGTGCGCAATTGGCTGCCACATTTCGCCCACAAATATACGGTCAATTCACTTTACAGTCTATTCTGTGAAGCGCTTTGAGACTTCGAGAAGACGTGAAAAGCGCTATATCAAATGCAAAGATTATTATAAATCAACATTGCCCACGGCAGCAAAAATGCTAAATTAAAGTTAGACTTTGTATTTTTTCGGATTGCAGTACGGGGTAGTAAAATGCAGTGTGTGCTGTGCTAATGATCACAAGGTGCATTTATCACCTGTTGTGCTGCTGTCCATTTCTTCGATTCCACCTTAAAAATCATTCAGTGGTTTCGCAGCTGTTTTGTGGGACGTCACTGTGTGCAAATCAGCTGCCGGGTTCGCTTACAGAATACACAGTCGCTTTACTTTACAGTAAATCCTGTGAAGCGCTTTGGGTTAGCCAGCAGAAGGCAAACCAGTTGAAGATAAGCCATGCAGCTGGTTATTTATGACGGGGTATTACTCAGGAGTTGAACTGGGAAATGTGCAAACATGTTAATAATTCACAGAATAATAATAATAATAATCCTTGCATTTGATATAGCGCTTTTCACGTCGGGAGGATGTCCCAAAGCGCTTCACAGAACAACAACAACAAGATTCCATTTATTGAGCGCCTTTCACGTCGGGAGGACGTCCCAAGGCGCTGTACAGTTGGGTCAGGACCTGAGCATTGGGGGCAAATGGTCAGGGTGAGGGGAGGGAAGAGAGGGAGCGAGGAGGGGGTAGAGAGTTGAGAGGGGAGCTGAAGGTACGGTCAAAGAGAAAGGCCTTGAGACCGGCCTTGAAGGAGGAACGGGAGGAGGCGGCGAAGGCACTGGGGGATAGAGTTCCAGAGCTTCGGGGCTGAGAGGCTGAAGGCCCGGCCACCGATGGTAGGGCGGTTGGGGCGGGGGATGTGGAGCAGACCGGAGCCAGAGGAACGGAGGTACGGGCAGGTAGGTAGGGAGATAGTAGGTCGGAGAGGTAGGAGGGAGCGAGGTCGTGAATGGCCTTGTAGGTGAGGATGAGGATCTTGAATTCGACACTGTAAAGTGAATTGACGGTATATTTGTGGGCGAAACGTGGCAGCCAATTGCGCACAGCAGTGTCCCAGAAACGGACACTGGATTGAAAATGATCAATGTATTATTGTTTTTGTTTTTTGGAGGGATTATTATTAGGAATGTGGAGTAAGGAAACTTGCCCAAGGTTTTATGGTGAAAGGTGCGACAAGGGAATTGTGCAAGCTGTTCAACAAGTTGTCCAGGTGTCAGCCTGGCTCAGAATGGGAGCGCTCTCTCCTCAGAGACAGAAGCTTGTGGGTTCAAGCCCCACATCGGGGCTTTGAACTCCCATCGCCCAGGCTGATACTCCTCTGCTGTGCTGGGGGTGGGGGTTGGGCTTTGCATCATCAAAGGTGCTGACTTTCAGATGAGGCATTAACCCGAGGTTAACCCGGGCATTAACCCGAGGCCTGGACGAGAGACAACTTTCTTCAGCTCAACGTGCAAAAAACCGAGGCCCTCCTGATTGGCTCACGTCAGCGCCTCCGCACCTCAGGCGCTGACACCATCAGCATCCAAGGCTGCACTCTCCACCTCTCAAAGCCAGTCAGGAACCTCGGCGTTTTGTTCGACCCTGAGCTGTCCTTTCTCCCTCACATCCGCACCACAACTGGCACCGCCTTCCATCACCTCCGGAATATCGCCAGATTACGGCACTACCTCACCCCTCACGCTGCTGAAACCCTGGTTCACGCCTTTGTCACCTCAAGGCTGGACTATGGGAACTCTCTCCTCGCCGGCCTTCCCGCCACCTCCCTCCACAAGCTGCAGGTCATTCAGAACTCTGCAGCTCGTGTACTGTCCCGCACCAGGCTTCGGGACCACATCACTCCCACCCTCGCTCGCCTCCACTGGCTCCCCATCCCCCAGAGGATTGATTTCAAGATCCTCATCCTCACCTACAAGGCCATTCACGGCCTTGCTCCCTCCTACCTCTCCAACCTACTATCCCCTACCTACCTGCCCGTACCCTCCGTTCCTCTGGCTCCGGTCTGCTCCACGTCCCCCGCCCCAACCGCCCAACTATCGGTGGTCGGGCCTTCAGCCTCTCAGCCCCGAGGCTCTGGAACTCCATCCCCCAGTGCCTTCGCCTTGCTTCCTCCCTTTCCTCCTTCAAGGCCGGTCTCAAAACCTTTCTCTTTGACCGTGCCTTCAGCTCCCCTCTCGACTCTCTTCCTCCTCCTCGCTCCCTCCCTTCCCTCCCCTCACCCTGACCATTTCCCCCTCCTCTTTCCCTCCCTTTCCTCCCCTCACCCTGACCATTTCCCCCCTGCTCGGGTCATGACCCAACTGTGCAGCGCCTTGGGACGTCCTCCTGACGTGAAAGGCGCTCTATAAATGGAATCTTGTTGTTGTTGTTGTTGTTGTTGAGGTGCCATCTGCCCGTTCAGGTAAACAGTAAAGATCCCAATGGCACTTAACAGTAAATCCTGTAAAGCACTTTGAGACGTCTTCCTTTATTTATTCATTTCTGACGTTCTTCACATACTGTATTGCTGAGGGTCACTGCCTAATTATTTCAGGAAGTCAGTGTGAAGGTGTGTAGGTGGACAGAGGAATGAAGAGAGATATGCCATCTCAACAACAACAACAAAATTACATTTATATGGAGAGAGATGCTGGATTTTTAGTGGATCACTGGACAACGTATTTCTAACGCTGCAAGTGGTCAGACTGAAGAGAGAGAGTAGGGATTCGGATTTGCACAAAGGTGCGGTTACACATCTTTCAAAAGATGTAGGTCTTTTTTGACTTGCAAAGCTGAAAAGCTGTCCAAAAAGCAGCATTCAGCTGAGTTCACTGCATGACCCTGTAGCTCATAGAATAACCAGTTTGTCAGCCTTGGATGTGGCAGCAAAGCTGTACACAAAACTGTGTTTTGAAGATGCTTTTTTTAACTTGTGTCCTCAATACGTGGAGGGACTGAGCCGTACAGCAGATTGCAATTTTGGACCTTCACCTCTGGGAACTGGGTTTAAATAAAACAAAGATTGATAAGATGCAAGTCTCCTCCATCTGACAGCTGTTAGAGCCCCAGTATTGAGTAACGTTAACTCAGAAGTAAGTCCTAACAAAATCTCTAGTGGATGCGAATGCATAGTTTCGTACATGGGTATAAAGTACAATATCCACAAATCAGAAGTTGCAATTAACGCAACAGATTTAGTTTGCGAATCCACGTTAGACTCCCAGATACCTGAAATTCCACCTGTTCGTATCCTGTAAGTCCCTTTTGCCTGAAAAGTTAAGGCCTGGAAAAATTCTTGAATCCAGTCTTAATTTGGAAGACAGTTCTTTTAAGGAACTGCGGCAAATCGGCTTCCAGATTACGACTGAAATCAATAGTGTTCCCCTATTTTGCAAAACCTTAAATTCCAAGAAAAAACTGAGATGAGGTGTAATTTCGGACCTTTGTAACTCTCATTCAGATCTAAACTAGTATTAATTTTCAACCACACCAACTCACATTTATATAGCGCCCTGCGCAAGCGCTCTGGGACGCTACTTTGGCGGGGGGGGCTATATAAGTGCAACTTATTGTTGTTCAGGTGGGTAACAGCTCAAAGTGCTTAACAATGGCGGAGCTTGAAGCAGAGCCGGGGAGAGAGGAAAGGCCACCGGAGGAATGGTGGATGATTTGGAAAAGGGGAAATGTTCCTGGTTGCAATAAAGTATTCTTTACAGAGATTGGGGATTAATCCATGAGGTGAGCAGAGTTTTTAGAGAATACCTGACCTAGGGACAACTGATATTGATTGACACATTACTACCATGTGCAGTCATTGCTCAGCAATGACACTTTCCATTCATCAGCTTGTTTAGAGCAACTTTCAACAGAAACATTTGCTTTTAAAGCAAAAAGGAATCATCCGGACATTTCCAGCACCGTTTATTTTTGGACTGAGTACAGATGGTCACATGCTTGTTCCCAGGCACTTTACTGAGAACACATTACGTAATTTAACCAGAACATCTATGCCCTATTCAGTCGACGCCTTTCACTGATATCCTGTGAGGACAGATCACTGAATATGTGTAGCAAAACATCCACTATCAATGGCAGTAATTACATGTTGTTACTTACTGGCATTGCCAGAGGTAGAGGCATAACTTTGTGTTGAGTTAATTTCAGAAGTCGTCCCCTTCCTCCACTAAAACAACCTCTCTCTTTGTTTTCTCTGAAGGCGTGCCCATTAGGGCTTTAGTACCTCCAGCAGAAATGACTGCATATAGTTGACAATGAACTATATGAAGTGTGCCAACGATTTAAATGCATTCAGCTGAATATTTTTTGGTATCGTGGGATTATAAATGCAGCCATTAATTTATTTATTTGAATATTTTGATGGCAGGAATCTAAAATGTATGTTTAACATCTTAAGATGATGCAATTAATGCAGCCCTAATGTAATAAACACAAATTGTGAATAAAATCTCAAGAATCCTTATTATGGGATCTGAAATAATAGCAAGTCTGCCTGCATAATGCCTTTGAAAATAAGGTGGAATTTAAAACTCTGGAATATTTAGTGGAATAAAATACTTAAATTCCTATTTAAAATGCACATTAATCCCTTAATCACCAGAGTCCTGTTCTTCATTTAGCTTTAAGTGTGCAGGGAGGGGGCAGAATGACTGAAAGCTTGTCCCCCGATGGTGGGTGGGTTCAACAAAACTTATTTAGCATTTATATTGGGCCCTTCACGTGGGGTAACATCTCATCACAGATTCAACATGGACATCTGCTGACAGCTTCTGAAAATGAATCATTATCAATTAATTAGAATCCACTGTGATTTTTTTTAATTGCAATGTTGAGGCCAGAAGAGTATACGATCCGTACACAGTCACTACACTTTGCAGATAATCCTGTGAAGCAATTTGAGACGTGCTCCCGGCTTGAAAGGTGCTATAATAATATATATATAATCCTTGAATTTTGATATAGCGCTATTTCACATCTTCTCGACGTCTCAAAGCGCTTCACAGAAGAGACTGTAAAGTGAATCGACCGTATATTTATGGGCAAAACAGGGCAGCCAATTGCGCAGAGCAGCGTCCCACAGACAGTCTTGGAATGAAGTGACCAATTTATTATTGTTTTTTGGAGGGATTAGCACTTTGAGATGCTACCCGCCTGAAAGGTACTATATCAGATGTATCTGTATTATTGCTATTACTATATTTGTTTCCTGAATTGGAAGTGTTCTGAGATGGTCAATTTCTGGCTTACTCACAAATCCCGATTCAGAACTTTAGGTTTTGGGTTGATCTGATGGGTTTGGGACGTCCTCCTGATGTGAAAGCGCTGTGCAAAATGTAAATTGTTGTTGTTGGTTGTACTGTCTGGGTTGGGTTGGCCTACTCATTAGACTCCAATGTATATGGTTGGGCCTTCTTGGTCTGTTAGCTTTGGTTGGTCGTCTGTTGGTTTAAGATATGAATGTACAGATTTGGCTTCGTTTTACAATGCTTGCTGTTAAATTTTCCTGTAACTTGGTGCACAGTGAGTAACTGCAAGAGGCACAATGGTAAGTATTTTATTTTTTTGAAAGACCGGCCTGTTGTTTGCAATAGGGGAGGGGGCCGCTTGTGATAGTAATGTGTCTGCCTAATGTCAGCTCAGAAAGGGTTGTGTTGAGTTTTGTATCCAACCTCTGGAACCTCTTGTATTTAACAGGTGATACAGACCTTGTGGTAAGAGTTGTCTAAATGCTCGTTCCACTGTGAGAACAATAGGAAGCCTTGTGGTAGCTCTGTGATTGTCCATTGTAAGTCCTAGGTTTCCTGTGTTGGTCAGCTAAAGGAACAGAGAGGCCCAGGTAGTGTATAACAACAACAACTTGCATTTATGCAGTGCCCCTCATGCAGAGTAAGGTCCCAGAGCGTTTCTAGCAGAGCCTTCCAACAGCCTTCTCCTCCCTCACTATGATAGAAGTTTTGTATTGTTGTTCGCCACTGCTACATTAGGATCTCCAAAACCTAGGCTAGTCTTCCCTTCTCTGGGATCATAGCTCTCCTGGTCCTGACCTGGGAGTTGCAGGGATCTGAATAAACAACAACAAATTACGTTTATATGACACCGTTCATGTCGGGAGGACGTCCCAAAGCGCTGGACAGTCAAGGATGTGCGCCCGAGCTGGGGATTGGGATCAGGAGGGGTGGAGGGCGGGTAGGGTGGTGGGGTAAGAGAATAAACTGAATATCATCTGTTGTCTCCACAGAACACAGTGGTTTGGATGCTGAGGTGAAGGGGGTGGGTGGGGAATGTTCCTAAGGCACTCACAGGCCAGGGCTGAGCATTGAGCTTCTGGGGAGGGACACATTGTTTTGAGGTTTTCTCCATTGACTGTAGGGATCAGGGCGTATTTTGACACAAATTTCCTTCTGTGGACTGAGTCAGCCAGGGTTCCCACCCAGTGATCCGTATCCAGTGATTCTCTCCTGGAGAGCGTGGGCTTCTGGCGGTCGAGTGGGAACAGAGAAGCTGCGAGACCCTCTGCTATTTATAAGGAAGCCCGTCAACGTTCACTGCCTGGCCTCGCACATAAAGAGTAGCCTTTAGGAAGGTCCCAGCAGACTACTGGCCCGCAATGCTCAGACCTCTGTCGGAGTCAGGAGCGTGAGGGGAGGGGAGGTGAAAACTCGCACAAGAAAAAGTTTGATTACTCTGATAACTTACAAGTGTGTTGACAAAGTTATAACACTATAGCCGTATGAATGAATGAATCTTTTGTTGAAACACAGGAATCAGACGGTTCAAAGTTCGTTGCTTTACCTTATTGTTGCCCCAGTGGGGTTCTCCATTTTTTTCCCCCCTTTAATCTGACCTGTGTCACAGTGATGCCACAATCTCAGTGAAAAACTTATAAACGAGCCTCTTTTTTAGGCGGTAAAGGAATCGGATTTACGGAGCCGTAGAGAGAGAGTTGGCAAAAAAAAAAAACGACTCGGTTTAATGAGATAAAACCAGAACTCGCTGGGAACACGCAGCAGGTCCGGCAGCATCTATGGAGAGAGGAAAGTGAGTTGAATTTTCAGGTGCATGTCCTTTTGGACGTTTAATGAGTGCTGGATAATCAATCACCACTGATGTTCTAACTGGTATTGAAAGGGACTGCAGGAAAGGATTGATATTTTAGATAGCCTTTGGAGAATCAGGATGACTGAATAAATTTTCATGGCCAGGTCCTGCGGGCAATGACACGATTCAGTGTTTCGATGCATTTCACTTCAGCAATTTGAGCCTTTGTCAAACGTGCAGTGTTGTGGTTTCTTCAGTGGAACGGACTGAGCAGTCGCAGCCGGCAAAGTATTTCGATGTGTTGCGTGCTCCAGGACAGCCAGGGTTTTCCTTGGCATGAATGATGACCGATGTGCCAGCCCAGTTTATCGAAAGAAAGGAAACCGGAAAGTCCACAGGAACCCAGCTACCAGAGTTACAGAATAGACCAGCAGATTTGCCATCTCACATAGGGAAGTGAGATTCGGGAGATTTGAGAGGAATGTTGCAATGCACTCAGGAAGGGAGGTCATGTCCAAGATCCTGCAATGTTTCTGCAATTTCTTATCATAGTAGAGACAAATTCTTTGATTTTCAGCTGCGATGAGGAGCTATGGAAATAGGGCTGAGATGTGAGATTGGATACAAGCTTACTTTGAAATTGGAAAGGTAGTTACAAGGCAGAAAGAGGTTGCGAGCAGGGAACCCCGAGCGTCTGTCTTTGAACTCCTGCTGTTTTTATTAGACGTGCATTTGGGTACTTGGCTGAGGTTGTTGAGGCACAATATTGAGCAATCGTGAAAAAGCAGATTACAAACGGGTAGGCGGGTGGGTGGCAGACACAGTTCAATGTGGATAAACGTGGGACACAGCGGGACTCTTTTTAAGCTCCTTTCAAAATGGCGGTTGTTATTCCCATTGAAATATTCACCCACCCCGAACCACAAAAAACGCCGGCAGCTCAGGATGTCCTCCCGACGCGAAGGGCGCTACATAAATGTAACTGATTGCTGTTGCTGCCGTTGTGTGCTCAGGGCCATTAAAACACTTTGGTGTTCCGATACGTGTCCGGACATTCACCATTTCCTGTGTAAAACTTTACGGGCTTATCAGTCGTACGTTTCCATCCGAACATTTCATTACCGCACAATGACGGAGCTCTCTCTCTGTTGGAGAGGAACCTCAGCCAAAACCTCTCCAGTATTTGCAATAAGCTTAACTGGATTGTTCCTCTGAGGAGCACGGAGACAGAGGCCAGTTTGCGCTAGAGGGGATCCTGTAGGATTTGTTACATTCCTCTCAACCACTTTAGGGACCTCCTCTCCTGTTCGGTTGAGAAACAAACATGAACCTTGTTTCGCAGCCAATCCCAACATACTGTCCCATCAGCATCACCATGGTTGCACAACATGGAAAGCACCAGCACCTCAGCACAGCTGCCTGTCCATGTGGAACGTCATCAGCACAGAGATCGCCGCAGGTTCTTCAATCCCTCTTTCAATTGTTCCTCAGCAATTACCAGGAACATAAATGGAAAGCGTATCTTCAAGCCGCCACGATTAAACTGATCACCAGTCTCCGGTTAATATCTATTGTTAATATTGTGAGCCCCCGAGTAGCTCCCCGCGTGTGCCCCCCCCCTCCCCGCGCAGGCCCCACCCCTCTCCCCGCGCAGGCCCCCCCCCTCCCCGCGCAGGCCCCCCCCTCCCGCGCGCCCCGCCCTCCCTGGGGGCCCCCCCCCCTTCCCCGCGGGCCACCCCACTCCCCGCACGGCCCCCCCTCCCCGCGGACCCCCCCTACCCGCGGACACCCTCACTCCCCACGCGGCACCCCCTCCCCGCGGAGCCCCCCCTCCCTGCGGGCCCCCCCACTCCTTGCGGGCCCCCCCGCCCTCCCCGCCCCTCCCCGCGTGGCTCCCCCGCCCTGATTATGACTGTTCTGACAGAAAGATAAAAGTGGTGATGCTAACGATTCACAACGTCCGTATCAGGCATTGGGGAGAGAGCGGCCATCGCAAACCATCACTTACATTTGACCTTCCCACACTTAACATTCTTAGGAGGAAAGCTTTGAGCAGCGAAGGCCACTAAAAGCTACAGCAGCTGCCGCACGTCACCCACAAAATACACAGTCACTCCACTTTACAGTAAATTCTGTGAAGAGCTTTGAGACGTCTCGAAGACGTGATCAGGAGCTGTATCAAACGTAAGGATTATTATTGTTAACAGATATTGATAGCGATTTAAAGAACCTGAATACGTTTACGAGTTACGGTTAGGGATTAGGGGTTGGGGTTTGTTTGAAGCACTCTTGCCTCTGTGCCAGAAGCTTGTGGGCTCAAGCCCCACTTCGAGACTTTGAGCTCACTGTCTGGGCTGACTCTCTGATACTCTGATGCTCTGGTGGAGATGTTAAACCGAGGTGCCATCTGCCTGTTCGGGTGGGGTTTCACCTTGTCTCCTGACCAACAAACCCCCAGGTAAAATCGGCCAGGCGTTTCCTGGCTGTTTGCGGTTGCTGCTGTACACAATATGCACAGTATTTTAACTGAACTGAATTTTTCACTGCATGCGCTGTGGTTTGGAAAGGAACAGTAAATTTGTAAGCGGCTTCGCCAGCCGTTGAGGAAGGCGATTGAAGCCAGGCCACCGGACATGTTGCTGAAACAAGCTGATGCTAGAACAGGGAGATGATCAACTTGGAGTTCCTGGAAGGATAACATGAAACGGAGTCAAAGAATCTTTCTCACGCCAAATTCCTGCGTGGTTTACTTTTTCCCTCCCCCCACCCCCCAAACCGAAGCCTTAGTAATTGTTCAGGACACCTCTGTGTGACTGAGAGCTCAGGGAGGTGCGGTCAGGGACTTGTTAAGACACATATTCGTTTGGCAGGTCTGGAGCCTCAGGGGAACTGCAAGGTGCAGTCAAGTGGCGATGTGATGGTGTCCACGTAAGGGCCTTTTATCTACGTCCCTCCAACAGCAAAAACAGCATTTAAGATTCTTTTTTGAATATGAGCTTCTTGTCATAATAATATCAACAATAAGAATCCTTGCATTTGATACGGCGCCTTATCACGTCTTTGAGACGTCGCAAAGCACTTCACAGAATATACTGTAAAATGAATTGACTGTATATTTTCTGGATGAAACGCTGCAGCCAATTGCGCACAGCAGCGTCCCACAATCAGCCGTGGATTGAAGTGACCAATTTATTTATTTATTTTTGAAGAGATTATTAATCCCGGAAAAGCGATCCGCCAATTGGCTAACAACTGGGTTGCTACTTACTGCTGGATAAACAGAGGCGTGTGGAGTAAGGAAACTTGCCCAACATTTCGCCCTGTCCGGGAATTGAACCCAGGGTCCTCTCGTTTGCGAGGCGAGTGCTCTGAGCTACAGGACTCCAGAATCTTTGATTATATTGCAGACGAGCAGAATTTTATCAGCTGAATCTTGATTGTTTCACTAACCAACTAGCGAACCATTTGATTTATTCATTGGTTTACAGTGTTTTAATTTGCAGTTCAAAAAAAAGACTTAAGTTCAAGAGACACTTAACATACAGAAGGAACCTCATGTTTACTGATTCCGAATTACAAGTTCAGAGGAATTCAGGGGACACAGACAGAGTGCGGAGACCAATATTGCTTTCCCCAGAGTGTGTGAGCAGAACAGGCATCACAGAGAGATTCGGCTGGTTGGGTTTGATAGAAATCAGTGTTATGTCAGTACCAGAGCGCAAAGGCAAATCAGGAAATCAAAGGACACGCATTCAAATCGGTCGTTCAATTGCCACCTGTTTGTGAGCAATGGCTATGTGCAAATTGCTTGCCGTGTTGGTCGACACATTGCACAGTCACTCCACTTTACGGTAAAACCCTATGAGGCACTTTGAGATACTTGGACTTTATAAGGCACTATATCAGATGCAAGGATGGTTACTAATGCTATTATTGTTGTAAATTTAGAACAATGCAATAGTTTCTCACCACTGTCATTCCAGCACTTGCACTTAACCTATTCATACTCAGAATGTGACAGCTCTGGACGCACTGTGAGTGGATGTGTGATTTAGGGGTCACGTTGTAAGAATATTTGGCCGTTTCAAGCGTTTAAGGCGCACGTGTTATCTCTAGTCCTGGCACGGCAATGATTTGTTTTTCTGGATCAGATGTCAATTGGGAACATGTTGGATGAAATATTCTCTGTCCTTATTTCGCTACTCTGCGGGTGAGCTCAACATACAGTCGTATTCTCTCTTGAAAAGCACCATTACAAAGCTCCCCCACTGGCACAGCACAAACCAACAACACATCTCAATGTACCTTTCAGGCATTATTTCATCCATTCGCTGCAACAGGAAACTAATTGTAACACTTACAGAAACTAAACAGGTTGAAAGTGCTATAAAATCTCATTGTGTCCTTACTTTAGTTTCACACACAATTATTTACCCAGCGTAACCCCTATATTTGGAGTTGACGCACACATGAATGGAAGCCCAATAGGGGGAAAAGATATTTGAGCAAGACTAGGCAGGCCTGTAAAAAGGTTGGGAAATACGTAAGAGGCAAATGAATGGACGTGCTGTTTCTAAGCGAGAACCTATTCGATGTCACGTACGTACATGGATGTCCTTAAGGTAATCATTCCCAGTCCTATAAACCCACTTGGAGATTTGCGTTTTTAAGCCCGTGATGGAAATTGGTGCAATCTGTTATTTTTCCTTAAAAAAAATTTGTAATCACCGTGAGTGTTTTGTCTTAGACACATTGCTTCTCTGTGTCTTAGCAAAGCAAGAAACCCGTCAGTGGACACACATACACCACCCACATACACCCACCCACCCACTCACACACACACACACAGCATGTGTATTTATCGTTATTATGGGCAGTATCTCCAGTCTGCTGTGAGTGACGGTTTTTGAATGAACACAGGCTTCGAGAGCAGGGTGGTTAGTTGCAGTTCGTGTCAGGACAGCACCTTCATGTTGCAACTCCCGAGCCTATAGTTCTGGTTTGTTTCGCTGCACAGAGCTGTAAAAAAATGCTAGACGGATAAAGAGACCGAGGCCCATTTAGTTCGCCTTCCACCTTCAACAACAACTTGGATTTATATTGCATCCTCCACGCCGGACGGCATCTAAGAGCGCTTCACAGTTTCGGATCCCGGGACCAAGCAAGGGGGAGGGAGTGGAGCCAGGGGGAGGGGGAGGAAGGTGACCAAAGGCGCAGTCGAAAAGAAAGGTCTTCAGCCAAGACCTGAAAATGGGAAGGGAGGGAGCGAGACGAAGGGAGTGAAGAAGGCAGTTCCAGAGCCTCGGGGCATAGTGGCTGAAGGCACGGCCGCCGAGGGTGGAGCGGAGGACTCGGGGGACGAGGAGGAGGCTACACCCAGAGGAACGAAGGCAACGGGAACTGTTTTGAGGAGAGAGGAGGTCAGAGAGGTCGGGGGGTGCAGAGGAGTGCAGGGACTTGAATACAAGGGTGAGAATCTTGAAGTGGATCCTCTCTGGGATAGGCAGCCGGTGCAGTCTGGCCAGGACTGGGGGGACCGGGGAGCGGAGTTTGTGCGGGTGAGAATGCGGGCGGCAGAGTTCTGAATGAGTTGGATTGTATGGATGGTAGTGGATGGGAGGCCGGCGAGGAGGGCATTAGAGTAGTCCAGCCGAGAGGTGACAAAGACATGGACCAGAGTTTCAGCGGCTTTTGGGGAGAGGTATTGGCGGAGACAGGCGATGCGACGGAGGTGGAAGAAAGTGGTGCTGGTAAGGGACCAGATATGGGGGAGGAAGGATAATTGGGGGTTGAACCTGACAACTAGGTTGCGTACGGGTTCGGAGAGTTTAGGGGAAGGTCGCGTAGGTGGAGGAGGTGAGAGCCGTGAGATTTTAGACATTGACGAGAGCCAAAGAGTATGGCTTCCGTCTTGTCAATGTTCAGCTGAAGGAAGTTTGCGCTCATCCAGCCCCTGAGATCTGATAGGCAGCTGACAGAACATCAGAGGACGGGGTCGCAAAGAGAGGTGGAAAAGTAGAGTTGGGTGTCATCTGCATACATGTGGAAATGTACCCCATGTCTGTGGATGACATCCCCAGGAGGGAGCATGTAGATCAGAAAGAGGAGGGGGCCAAGGATGGATCCTTGGGGTACCCCGCAGGTAACCGGGTGAGAGCGGGAGGAGAAGCCGTTTCTGCAGATGTACTGCTGGCGGTTTGTGAGGTAGGACCAGGCGAGTGGAGTCCCACTGAGGTGGATGACGGAGGAAAGGGGGTGAAGGAGGATGGCGTGATCGACTGTGTCGAACGCGGCGGAGAGGTCCAGGAGGACAAGGAGGCAGAGGGAGCCCTGGTCACAGATAGAGAGGATGTCGTTTGTGACTTTCACAAGTGCAGTCTCTGTACTGTGGGCGGAAACCGGACTGGAGGGGTTCGAAGAGGGAGTGGGAGGAGAGGTGTGCGCGGAGTTGGTTGGCCACAACCCGTTCTAGAGCTTTTGAGAGGAAGGGCAGGTTAGAAATAGGGCGGTAATGGCTGAGGTTTGAGGGATCTAGGGAGGGTTTTTTCAGGAGGGGTGATGACACAGTTTTGAGGGAGGCAGGGACTGATCCGGAGGAGAGGGACTGGTTGATGATGTCAGCCAGTAGTGGACAGAGGAGGGGGAGCTGGGTGACCAGTAAGTTGGTGGGGAGGGGATCAAGGCATCAGGTGGTGGGTTTCATGGAGATGAGAGGGAGGAGGGAGAGATGGGGAGGAAAGAGTGTAGAAAGGGGGTGGTAGTAGAAGCAGATGATGAGGAAGGTGAAGGGGGCGGAGAGGGCGTCAGGCCAGTTTTCCACATCTGCGCTTGAGCTGACGGGTTTGAGTCAAACGGAACACCTTCCAGGCGGTCGCATGCACACATGTCCCGAACAACCTCTGTACTGTATCCCATGACGTTGTTTCCTAACATCTAATCTGTGTTTGAAAGAATCAATACTTCCTGCTTCAACCGTCTCCCTAGGGAGCCTGTTCCATCATGCCACGTGTGTGCAGGAGGGATTAAGCAAATAAACCCAGCTGCTCATTCCACCGTCTGTATTTCACGTTCCTGGGCGTGTGAACTGTGCAGCAAATCTCCCTGAAAGACATCGGTACTTGTGAACATAACACGAAGGCCAACAGTGAATGCAGCTGAATGGTTGGACCTCTGGCAAATCCTCTTTGACTGCATTTATTTTATTTATTTATTTTTATTTTGATCCGCAAGAGGACAATTAGAATATTTCAAGGAAAGGATTATTGCTAACTTCTAAATCCTGCTTGCTTTGATGCAAAAAAAAGTGGCACTGACGTTGGGAGCAGTTAAGTTGACTCTGAGTTCACACTCTCTCTCTCTCTCTGTCTCTCTCTTTCTCTCCTTCCCTCGCTCAGGGATGTAGAGGCCAGCTATCGCGTCGCAGTGTTTCCCAGATTAAGTTCCAGTTACTCTACACGGACCAGGGATCAAAACTAAATCCTTCTTTAGAATCATAGAATCTTACAGCACAGAAGGAGGCCATTCGGCCCATCGTGCCTGCTACCGACTAGTCCCGCTCCCCCGCTCTCTCCTCATAGCCTTGCAAAAATGTTCCTTTTCAAATACCTAGCCAATTGCCTTTTGAAAACTACTATTGACAAGTACCGCCCTTTCAGGCAGTGCATTCCAGACTGTAACAACTCTCTGTGGGGAAAAAAAAGTCTCCTCTTTTCCCCTTTGGTTCTTTTGCCAATTATTGCTGCAAGCTCTTCCTGGCATTCCCTCAAGGAGCTGTCAGCTGTGTCCTCTGGTTGCCGACCCACCCGCCAGAGGAAACAGTTTCTCCTTATTTACTCTATCAAAACTCCCTCATAATTTTGAACAGCTCTTATTCAATTTTCCCTTAACCTTCTGTGCCGTAAGGAGAACAATCCCAGCCTCTCTAGTCTCTCCGCATCAACTGAAGTCCCACATCCCTGGTATCATTCTTCTTGTGCACAATGCATTTAGTGGGGGCCAGCCAGAGTTTAGACGCTCTTGTGTAACAGAGCAGTGCGCTAACGTGTTCCAATCATTGCCGTGGGCCAGTTTTCGTCTTCGGTTTATACAGCAGTGGGATCTTAAAGGAACAGGCGGATGTTTAGTTCAGCAAACCTTATCCTCCTAAGTGAGAGAGTCTTAATCCCATCCTGAAACCGCCGTTGTTGTTATCGAGCGAAACAACTGGTTGGAAAGTTGCCCTGATACAAGATTTCTCTTAACGGCTCTCGGAGTAGTTGTTAATTACGGATGTGATCGCAATGGTTTAATTGATGCCAGAGTTTGCTGGTCTTATTCTATCCTGAAGGATTCTGAGACGCTATCCTGCATGAAGACCGCAATATTTATATATTATATATTTTTTAAATATATATATATTTATACATATACAACTTGTTGTTGTTTAATTAAGATCACCAAAACCATATTAACTTTATGTAAACCCAAAACAATTTTTGCCCCTCCCTGTTTAGCTTTACTAGATTTGCAATGCCACGTGATGTTGCTGTGGCCCTTCTCCGGACTGGAGGTGGGGGGTGACATTTCAGGGTTCTGGCCACACGTTACAGGAGTCCTGTAGCTCAGTGGTTAGAGCACTCGCCTCGCAAGCGAGAGGACCTGGGTTCAATTCCCGGGCGGAGGAGGTCAGGGTGAACTGTTGGGCACGTTTCCTTACTCCACACACACACACACACACCTCAAAGACGTGATAAAGCTCCATATCAAATGCAAGGGTTATTATTTTTATTATTATTTTGGCTGTGAGATTGCCGAGGTTTGCAAGCTCTTCTTGACATTCCCTCAAGGAACTGTCGGCTGCCCCCAAAGTGCTCCTTCTGGTGAAGCTGCAGCTTGGAATCTTCAGGCTTCCCCACTCCATAGAACTATACAGCGCAGAGGGAGGCCATTCGGCCCACCATGTCTGTGCCGGCTCTCTGAAAAGAGCTTCCAAATCAACCCCACGCCCCTGCGCGCTCTCCCTATAGCCCTAATCAACCCCACTCCCCCGCGCTCTCCCCATAGCCCTAATCAACCCCACTCCCCCGCGCTCTCCCCATAGCCCTGATCAACCCCACTCCCCCGCTCTCTCCCCATAGCCCTGATCAACCCCACTCCCCCACTCTCCCCATAGCCCTGATCAACCCCACTCCTCCGCCTCTCCCATGGCCCTGGTCAACCCACGCCCCCGCTCTCTCCCCAAAGCCTGATCAACCCCACTCCCCCGCGTCTCCCCATAGCCCTGATCAACCCCACTCCCCCCACTCTCTCCTTAGCCCTGATCAACCCCACTCCCCCCACTCTCTCCATAGCCCTGATCAACCCCACTCCCCCCACTCTCTCCATAGCCCTGCAAACTTGCCCTCCCCAAATAATTGAGACCTGATTGATTGGAAACGTATTGTTCTGCTCCCAGAGCTTTAATAACGTGTTTTCAAAATTTAAACGAAACAAGCAAAACTAAGATAAAGTAAGACATTTTGAACTGGCAATGAACCAAATCATTCCAGGAATTATGAGTGAATGAACTTTTATGCATTTTCACAATGCCATATTATGCCAAAACCTATCAAAGCACTTCACGGCAATTACCGTCAAATGTAGTAACTGATTGTGTAACCATTTGCTCTGGAAAGTGCCACAAACAGCCACGGTGTGAATGATCAATGGATCTTTATGTTGACTAGGATACCAAGGGAAACTCCTTTCTTTTTACAAATAGTGTCATGCGATCATTAATGTTGACTCGGGTTTTAATGTCTCATCTTCTACATAGCGGTAACTCCCCATCATTATATCATGAGCTCATTTCCTAAACGCAGCCGTCAGACCAGAGGCAAGACCAATACCAACTGAGCCAAGCAGCGACACTCCTGGAGAGTAAGATTTCCATAGCGATGTGCAAAAATCTGATTAATAAATAATCCTTGCATTTGATGTAGCACCTTTCACATCTGGAGGTCATCTCAAAGCGCTGCTGTAAAGTGTAGTGACGGTATTCTGCAAGTGAAGGCAGACAACAATTTGCACACTGCAATGTCCCACAAACAGTCTTGAAGGGAATGACTCGTTTGTTATGTGGGGGGAATTGTTTGCCAGGACAGAGAGGGGCGGGGTGGAGGGGATGGGGGTTGGGGAGCGGTGGAGGGAGTTGCGGGAGATAAACAAGAAGCAATCTATGTTAGCAAAAGCCTTACCTTTCATCATTTTAGCTTGTGATGAAATGTAGCTTGTGATGAAACCAAGTTAAATGGACAGCTGGGTTGGGGTGTGTATTTCTGGGACTTGTTGCATGATCTTTGATTTGGGGGAATATAATTATTTACTCATCTGGAATAAAGCCTCCAGAGGCACATTAATGACAGCACCTGCTGTGCGCAGTGTCAGTCAGGCTTCCTTGAGTCCTGGAAAATGTGAACAAACAGATGCCACATCATCCCTCAAGGTATTGGGAGAATTCTGAAATGGTTTTATCCAGACTGCCTGTGTCTCGGGGAGCTGGTGTGTTCGTTTCTCAGTAAAAGCAATGGTGACAATAATAATAATAATAATAATAATAGTAGTGATAATAATAATCCTTGCATTTGATATAATGCTTCATCACATCTTCGAGGCGTCTCAAAGCGCTTCACAGTATACTGTAAAGTGAATCGACTGTATATTTTGTGGGCAATGGTGGGAAATGGGGAGCTTAAGTGAGTCTAATGTTAACAGCAAGAAGGCGTTCACAGCTGAGTTTCATTAGATGTTTGGGCTAATAGGCCCTGGACTGCGGTGCTCTGTGTCTTGTAGAAGCAATAAAAAGCACAACATCCAGTCGCAGTCTTGACAATGTGCCTGTCTACGACCTGTCTGAGTGTTTTACCTGTTGTGCAGAATTCTTCTCCTCGTGTATTTGTGCTGTACTCATTGGAAGGAGGAGAAAATCAGCAGGCTGCAAGCTTAAGGCGCTACCTGTTATGATCTTGTTTTTATTCCTCTCTTGAACTGCATTAACGAATGAACAATCATAATAATCCTGCATTTGATATAGCGCCTTTCGCGTCAGGAGGATGCCTTGAAGCCCTTCAAAGCACATCCTGTAAAGTGCAGTGACTGTATGTTGTTGGTGAACGTGCAGCCTGTTTTGCACCTAGAAATATTGCACATGAATCATAGATGTTAACAAAATCCTTACCTTTCATCATTTATTTTAGCTTGTGATGAAACCAAGTTAATCATAGAATTAAACAGCGCAGAGGGAGGCCATTCAGCCCATCGTGTCTGTGACGGCTCTTTGAAAAGAGCTTCTAAATCAATCCCACTCCCCCCCACGCTCTCCCCATAGTTCTGATCAACCCCACTCCCCCGCTCTTTCCCCATAGCCCTGATCAACCGCACTCCCCCGCTCTCTCCCCATAGCCCTGATCAACCCCACTCCCCCGCTCTCTCCCCATAGCCCTGATCAACCCCACTCCCCCGCTCTCTCCCCATAGCCCTGATCAACCGCACTCCCCCGCTCTCTCCCCATAGCCCTGATCAACCCCACTCCCCACTCTCTCCCCATAGCGCTGATCAACCCCACTCCCCCACTCTCTCCCCATAGCCCTGATCAACCCCACTCCCCCGCTCTCTCCCCATAGCCCTGATCAACCCCACTCCCCCACTCTCTCCCCATAGCCCTGATCAACCCAACTCCCCCGCTCTCTCCCCATAGCCCTGATCAACCGCACTCCCCCACTCTCTCCCCATAGCCCTGATCAACCCCACTCCCCCGGGCTCTCCCCATACCATTGCAAACTTGTCCTCCCCAAGTAATTATCTAAGTAAATGACCATTTTAATGTGGGGGGATTGTGCGCCAAGACACTGGGAGAAACTCCCTTCTCTTTTCGAATAGTGTCATGGAATCTTTCACGCCCACCTGAACAGGCAGGTGGGACCTCAGTTTGACATCTCATCCGAAGGACGGCACCTCCAAAAATGTGCTTTCTCTCCCCACACACTAATGGAGTGTCAGCCCAGACTCTGCAAGATCTGTGCAAAACCCACGATACTCTGTTGAATAGGAATTCAATGCAGTTGGTTGCCATGGATCTATCTGACCTGACTCAAACATGGTGGGAAGAAGGTGGGAGTGATTTACGCAGCACCCTGAGATTATTGCACTGCGTAAGAATAAACTCCCACTGCTACCAGCCACAGTGTTCGCAAGCCCTGGTTTAGTAGGAAGACAATAATAATAATCCTTTAATTTGATATAGTGCCTTATCACGTCTTCGAGACGTCTGAAAGCGCCTCAGAGAATATACTGTGAAGTGAATTGACTGCGTATTTTGTGGGCGAAACGCGGCAGCCAATTGCGCACAGCAGCGTCCCACAAACAGTCGTGGATTGAGTGCTTTGACTCGTATCGAACAGACCCATTTATCATTCAGCAGATTTAGTCACTGAAATGTGGTTCCTTTATTATCCTCTATAGAAACTCTGCATCTTACAAGCTGTCCACGGACAGACACACACTGTGACTTAAGCAGATCACGTTTCACAAACATGGAGCGTTTTTGGCGCATGATTTCTCACACAGTCGTTTAAAGATTCTCTCCAGCAAGAAAGAAAAGAAGAGGGAAGACAAAGTAGAGATAAGGGGGTGATAAAAGATCTCCACAGGTGGTTTTGAAGCACGTATTACACACTGATTGAGGCAGCTGGTCCTCTGAGTGAGAAATATTTGAAGAAAAAAAAGCAATAAGCTCCAACTGTGCATATAGTTATAACTGTGGTAAACAAATATGAAAACTTTGTAATATTTCAAATTCTGTCCGTCCACTCCACCTCCCCGCACCCCCCCCCTCCCCAAGATCGCATTTATAACCTGATTTATAACCTGAAGGGAGGATATTCCATCAGGATATATTACAATGAACACCTTTCGTAGGTAATGTGGCATTAAAACCGGATGAGCTCAAATCCATAAAAGAAGCTGAACTGGTTCCAAGGCAGAAACCTTGGAAAGGAACTGGCTTGGGCGTTTCTAGCTTCCAGAAAAATCTTTTAAAGGCACTGTCAATTAAATCCTTCATTCGTGAGAGCACTTAATGACACTGTACGTCTGGCAATTTAATGGCATGCAAATAGTAACAGTGTCTTTGAGGTTGTGCAAGCCCAGCACACTAAACTTTATTTATTCATAAAAGGTGTCAGCCTGGTTCGGTGGATATCGCTCTTGCCTCTGAGTCAAAAGGCTGTGGGTTTAAGCCTTATGTCGGGACTTTGAGCCACGTATTCATCACATATAGTTCTTTAAGATCTCCAGGAAAACTGTCTTCCAATTTAAGGTGGAACTTGAGAAGTTTTCAAAATTCTGCACCTCTTAAATTTGATGGCAGGTAATTAATGACTGGGACAGGTTAGCGGAAAGGGTGGTTGACGTCAGCACACTTTAGAAACAGCTCGTTGCTGCAATGGGAGGACGGAAGGGTGGGTATTCTGGAAGGATAAGTTCATCTGAACCATTTTGCATGACTCCTTACATGACTGTTAAAGCATGGAATGTACTTGCTCTGAGCACAACGTTTTAAACATAAGTGCAGGTGTTGCTCTGATTTTGTATTTAGACTTTGCCGCGTTGCTATGAACTTCATGTTTGAGCGATATTCTGACTGTCTACTGATTCCCAAGCCATCTAGGTACCGATTTACACCGACCGCATCGGTAATTTTTTAGTAAATCCGCTGCGTTAGTAAACGTGGTTAGATTGGGATGGAAGTCCAGGGTGTGTTGCACACGGCCGAGGTAGAGAAGTTATTTGTAAGTGTCTTGGTGCAGGGCTGCCTTTCTGAATGTAGCGAATGTTAAAAACCTGTGGCATTAAACACCAGTAGACAATTCTCTGTGGTGCAGTTTCAATTGTGATTTCTTAGCACCGTGTAATGTCTTCCACTTTGATTCCAATTGAGGGTTGGATCAAAGTGAAAATTATTGCACGTTTAGCTTCTTGTCTAGATTTTGAACCGTTCCGTTGTCTTGTGCCTTCCTGCCCTTTGTGTGTTTGTGTGACTCTCTTGTTCAAGATTGTTGATGCCCCTTTTCTCCTTGGTCTAGGCGGGAGATAAACATTACCATCCGAGCTGTGCACGATGCAGCAAGTGCAACCAGATGTTCACAGAAGGAGAGGAAATGTACCTGCAAGGTAGGTGGTGGCCTCTTCCTGCGAGGTGGGTGGTGGGAGGATGACCAAAGGCAACGGTCAAAGAGGGAGGAAGATCTTAAGAGCAATCCATTCAGTCCTATTTACGTGCCTCTTCCCCAAACACCAGTAAATCATTCCTCTTTAGATATCTATCTATTTTCCTCTAGAAAACTAAGATGGATGCTGCTTTGATCACTGCACCACATTCTAACAACAACATCATGCTACGTACCAAGAATCATGCTGGTTTACCTTGGGCAACTCAGTAGAAATAACAGTGAAATTGAGTCGAAGTGTGGCTCAGATTCTGTAGGTAACTGTTCTGTTCTGACAGTAATATTCCTGTCCTGCTCATTCAGAACTCTGCAGCTCGTGTACTGTCCCGCACCAGGCTTCGGGACCACATCACTCCCACCCTCGCTCGCCTCCACTGGCTCCCCATCCCCCAGAGGATCGAATTCAAGATCCTCACCCTCACCTACAAGGCCATTCACGGCCTTGCTCCCTCCTACCTCTCCGACCTACTATCCCCCTACCTACCCGCCCGTACCCTCCGTTCCTCTGGCTCCGGTCTGCTCCACATCCCCCGCCCCAACCGCCCTACCATCGGTGGCCGAGCCTTCAGCCTCTCAGCCCCGAGGCTCTGGAACTCTATCCCCCAGTGCCTTCGCCGCCTCCTCCCTTTCCTCCTTCAAGGTCGGTCTCAAGACCTTTCCCTTTGACCGTGCCTTCAACTCCCCTCTCGACTCTCTACCCCCTCCTCGCTCCCTCCCTTCCCTCCCCTCACCCTGACCATTTCCCCCCTGCTCGGGTCCTGACCCAACTGTACAGCGCCATGGGACGTCCTCCCGACGTGAAAGGCGCCCAATAAATGGAATCTTGTTGTTGTTGTTGTTCTCCACTAACAGGCTCAACAGTTTGGCATCCCGACTGTAAGCAGACAAACACAGCTGAAGAAAAGCAAATGGTGAGCTTTTTATTGACAATGTACTTTGGCCTGAATGTTTTTGAATGGATTGTCCACTCACAGGTTAGCCACTTATATAGATCCAGACCAATATATTTAAGGAAAAGTTTGATGCCTACTTCAGAGAGCAGGAAATAGAGAGCTGTAGGAGTGGGGATGAGCTTGTGTGTGTATAAACACAGCACGGACTGGTTGGGCCAAATGGCTTGTTTTGGTGCCGTATCAATACTCTCACAACGCACGGTTTCTGATTCTTCTGTTGAATCGTGAACAGGGGACTAAAATATCGCTCCCACAACTCAGTTCATGCCACGCTCTCCTGAGGTGCGTGTGAACGTTGTGCTGCTCCCTTCACCCCTTGTGGGAGTCAGGTTTATTCACTATTCATTTCAGCATTCAGCGCAGTGCCTTTCTATTACATTCTTCACCACCGGTTGCAGTCTGAGACCTTGAGTTGGCCTCTGAGTGCTCAGGTGGAACCTCAACGGTTGCGTTTGAAACAAAAGTCTTGATTGTCAGCTTGCCGCCAGACTGTTACTGTATAAGATGGCTCGCTCCAGCCAAGCCCATCAACCTGAAACCAGCCCAACCTAATACACCTGCCTAGTCCCTTCGTCCAGACATTGTTGATGTGAGATTGGGCTCAGAGCCAACTGGTGTGGATTTCCTTTGGAGTGTTTGGGGTTAACTGGAAAGCCTGCAAATTCAAAGCAAATAAAGCTCAAGGATTAGCCCAACCTGCCAAGTGCAGGGATGTGGGGGGGGGGGGTGGGGGATGAGACAGGATTTTGATCTGGCACCATATTCACTCTCCAGGGAATCTGTGCGTTAAATGGTTTGCTTTACTGCCAATTCTATTTTGCTTTGAACTGCAATGCCTCTTGGGTCTAGATGACAGCGTTAAGTGATTGCAGGATATGTTTTGCTTTCATAGATGAGATTTAACCGTGCACCGGGCTATTAGACGCTTAACAAAACCTCAGGATTCAAGTCCAGGCTCTTGTTTTGGGCTCTCATAAGTGTTTAGAATAATAGACACCGGGAAAAAGGGACAGGAGCGAGGATGTGGTAACAGAGGGTGTTTATAAATCACTGATAAATCAGAGAACGCACCAATAATGATTGTGTCCTAGTTTATCATCTACAAAACCGCCGAGGTTAAATCTCAAGCCTTACATTCCTCCCTCCAAGGACGCTGTTGTTTTGTTGACCCTCGCCAAGAGGGTTGATGCGAGGATGTATTTTTCTGAACAAAGGTGCAGAGAAAGCAGAGGTATAGAGCTGGTTTATCTGAATCAACATGTCCCTGTGTAAAGGAACCAAACGTAATATAATCAGTGGTGTGGAGGGGTAACTGGTAACATGTAATAAAAATGAGCTGGAGGCATTTGAGAGAGCGTGAGTAATGTCTAATACGAAATTGCTTTGCCTACAAAAATACACAGTCATTACTTTTTACGGTAAAATCCTGTGAAGGACTTTGAAACTCCCTCCTGATGCGAAAGGTGCTGTATCAAATGCTAGGATTATTATTTGTTGTTATCATTGACGTAGGAGATGGGCATTTTCACTCTGAGGTGAATCACCAGTAATTTGACACTAAAATGTTATTAAAACCATCCATCACAGCTCAATAGTTGCCTTATTTAGGCTGTAAGCTGCCTTTTTCAGCTCCTTTCATTACTAAAATCCCTGCTATAAACTGTAACGAAACAAATCCTCTGCAGTGGATATTGCAGAAGGCGTATTATAGACAACCGTTCGAGAAGCAAGTTACATTTCTTTTCTGCCCTCCCCGTATTTCTTTTTGACACAAGAGAATTCTTCCACTGTAGGAAGGCTTGTAGTGTAAGCACCAGCCACACCACCCGCCCCCCCCCCCCCCCCACACACACACACAAGCGTAAGCTAATGCTCTGTGTTTTTTAGCTCTTTCGCCCACAAAATACACAGTCAATTCACTTTACAGTATATTCTGTGAAGCGCTTTGAGACGTCTCGAAGACGTGCAAGGATTATTATTATTAATCATGGAGCACGCTATTTACAATAATTATCCTTGCATTTGATTTAGTGCCTTATCAGTGGAGTCCTGTAGCTCAGTGGTTAGAGCACTCGCTTTGCAATCGAGAGACCTGAGTTCAATTCCAGGCAGAGGGCGAAACCTTGGGCAAGTTTCCTTACTCCACACACCTAATAATAATCCCTCCAAAACCAAAAACAATAATAAATTGGTCATTTTCAATCCACGACTGTTAGTGGGACATTGCTGTGCGCAATTGGCTGCCGCGTTCGCCCACAAATATACAGTCAATTCACTTTACAGTGTGTTCTGTGAAGCGCTTTGGGACGTCCTCCCGACGTGAAAAGCGCTGTATCAAATGCAAGGATTATTATTATTATTATTATTATCATCATATCTTCGAGACACCTCAAAGCACTTCATGGAGTACACTGTAAAATGATTTGAGTGTATATTTTTTCTGGGCGAAACTCAGCAGCCAATTGCGCACAGCAGTGTCCCACAAACAGTGATGGATTGAGTGACCAAATTATTATTTTTTTAAGGAATTATTCCCCCGGAAAAACGATCCGCCCATCGACTAACAATCGGGTTCCTACTTACTGCTAGATAAACAGAGGCGTGTGGAGTAAGGAAACTTGCCCAAGTTTTCCCTGCCCAGGAATCGAACTCCCAGGTCCTCTCGCTTGCGAGGCGAGTGCTCTAACCCCTGAGCTATAGGACTCCACGTTTGGTGCTCGACCCTTTACTCCAAGCATGTTGACTGCTTAGACAACAAGGCAGCGGCAGGTAACATCTGGATATGAATCAGCAGGGACGCAGACAGTGTAACAGCAGGCCTGTGTGACATGGAATTCAGCTGAGAGAGAAAGAAAATCCTCTGTTTGGTCTCCACCCATCATCGACATTCAACATTTATTATGTTCAGCCAGCTGTAATCCACATGAAGTATCATTTTTTGGGGAAAAAATATGGGCACACCCATTCGAAGAACATTTTTGGGACTTGTGCAATCTCTGTCTAGTACACGCACACACACACACGCAATTACTTTAATATTTAGGGCTTTTTTAATCAGCGATGCAAGATTCACGTTGGTGTCATTTGTTGTTTTTGTATTAATATCCTTCAATTTAGGATTTGTGTTATTTGTGGTTGCGACCAAGGTGAGGCAACTGATCTAACCACCGTTTGGCTTCAGCTGAATTGCTTATAAATGTTTCGCCTACTGAAAATTTATCCGATGTGTTGCTGGATTTTTTTTTTTGTTTTTTTACTTTTGCTTTTCCTTGCTTAGCCCAAGAAGCAAGCAAGGTTTGCCTCTGTCTCGCTGTCGGGCTTTAACAGAGTTTCCTTATCGCAATACATCTTGTGCTTCCAGAGAGATCAGAGAGTGACACACAATGCTAACGTGCGAAAACATAGTGCACAGTACGAAAGATAAGACGTTTAGTTCTCTTGCTTTCTTTTGTGCGGATCACCAACACTTGCATAATGTATTGGTTCTGTTCGCCTCACTGTGCGGCTTTCTCCACTAATCAATCGCCACTCTTTCGAGGTAATTTCACTGGATGTCCCGCAGGTTTGTGTTTACTGAATAATTCAGCGGAGAAAGAGCTGGAGGGAAAAAAAACACAAACAGTGCATCACTAACTCTGTGTGGCTTTGCTGCGGTTTGCTTTCAGTTCAATGGGTCAGTTTGCACCATTGCAAATCCCCTTTGCTGGAACGCACGTGTTAATGTTGCGGGCAGTGTTATGCAGACCATTGAAACATAATCCCGTTCATTGACTGTAGAAGTGTCAGGAGTCGCTCATTGTTCGCCGGTCCATGTCAGAACTTCGCCGCTCAGAGCTTCCAGAAGCTGAGAGCCGGTTGGAGATGACCGGAGTCGCAATCCGTAATGAAATGAATTCTGGAATCTTTTCCGCTTGCACAAGGGATTTTAGATCATGGCCACCACTGATTTGGCACATTGGCCATCTCTGCTCAGGTCAGGCACACACCTAGAGTTGATGTGAATTATGTGAATGTGAGTCTGGATCTTGCATTTTCATTCACATTTTACGAATAAACTAAACCTGACAGTCCTGTCGTGGAGTCCTGTAGCCTACTTTAGCGGTTAGAGCACTCCCCTCGCAAGCGAGAGGACCTTGGTTCAATTTCCGGCAGGGCGAAACGTTGGGCAAGTTTCTTACTCCACACCCAGCAGTAAGTAGGAACACGGTTGTTACTCGACTGGCGGATCACTTTTCCGGGGGTAATAATTCTTTCAAAATTAATAAAAAATAATTTGGTCACTTCAATCCACGGCTGTTTGTGGGACGCTGCTGTGCGCAATTGGCTGCCGCGTTTTGCCCACAAAATATACAGTCAATTCACTTTACAGTATATTCTGCGAAGCGCTTTGAAACATCTCAAGACGTGATAAGGCGCCATATCAAAGGCAAGGATTATTATTATTATTATGATCCTATCTTTCTTCTCTGGTGCATTTTACTGCATTTCAGTGAAGCCTGTGCAAATCAGTGGACAATTACAGGGGTGGATTAAAATGACAGCCTATAATAATAGGAAGCAGAGTAAATTATAATGCAGTCCAACTTGTCTGCCAGCAAAGAGTAGTGATTATGGGGACACACCTATGTATTTAGTAAGAATCTTGCTTGGAGCCAAGACATTGACTGTAGATAAACTGCACCACGGTTTAATTTGTCTCATTTGTGCCAGTTGTTTGCAATGAAGTGAGTAAATGCTGTACATAGCCGTACATGCTAGCTTCCTTCTGGTGCTTGACGCTTAATGTGTGGGGCAAGATCAATGCAGTGTAATTTACGTCAATGAGTGTCAGCAGGTGACTGATGTGGCCAAATCCTCACCCTGTGTCTACATTACACACTTTCCACGAGATTGATTGAATAAGTGATCAGGAGAGGAAACCCAAGTTGAATTATTTTCCTCCTTCCTGGATCCAGGCTTTTCCTTTCAATTCAAATGGTTAGATTCCTTGGACAATCTGCATTGGGTTTACCTTGAATTTATTATATGGTCAAATTATGGCATAACCTTGAGGCTCGAAGAGGTTATTCTGTACGAAACAACATTTAACGCGTAAGTATTTTACAGACTGGTATGAAATATGTTACAATATGGCAGGCTTTCTTCTGAAGACGTCAGGGATTTGCAAATGATGAATGCCTCTGTCGTCCTTCAGAACTGTAATGACTACAGGAGGCTGAAAAATTAAGCTGGTAACCTGGATTTATGGTTGAACCCTTGGTGACAAATGCCTCTTGGTGACAAATTTATTAGGAAACCAACATAGTCAAGCCACCTATATTGAACACACTCTATTAAATACACTATCTGTGACTTGCTTATTAATTTTTCTAGCTGCAAGCCCTGAAGAATATATTCTGTGAAGCGCTTTCAGGAGTCTCAAAGACGTGATAAGCTGCTATATCAAATGCAAGGATTATTATTATTATTATTAAGAATGGAACTGTCTCTTTATCACAGGTTGTGTCACCGTGTTGGGTAACATTGTTGAGTAATAGAGTATAATTTTTTGCCTACCACTAGAGTTGAGCCGGAAGGTTGAGGGAGTGGTATGATCGAGGTGTTTAAAATAATGAAAGAGTTCGAGAGAGTTCATCGTGAAAGGCTTTTCTGTTGGAAACGGACTGGGGGGTGGGGGGCGGGGGAGGCACAAGGATATGAATTCAATATTGTGACTGGGGTGAGGGCAAATAGGAGAGATTTGGAAAATGTCTCTCAAAAGGGTGGTCAGGATATGCGATGTCTGTTAGAATTGCATTTAAAAAGAATTAGATGAATACATGCAGAGGAAGGGTACTTGAGGAAATGAGGAAAGAAAAGGGGATTGAGATGAAGTTTAAGATTAAGGTGTTTTTTTTTCCTTCTTCCTTTTTCCAATTGAATCGACTTTTCGTTACAGCCAATAAGATCTTCTTCTGAAAGTATCTCGTCCAGACCTGGTTCGAGTGTACCCGGCTCACCTGGGCACATGATTTACGTGAGTGCAGCAACTTTTGTTTTCTCAGTTTCTTTGGTAATTTATTTCCCAACTGACGATGCGTATCTCCGACACGCTTCATGGCGTTTGCGCTCGACAATGTTCCGTAAAAATGAACTTTCTTCCTGCCGTCTTAATCTCTTAAACATAATAAGACGATATAAGGTAATGTGGAGTCGTGTAGCTCAGTGGTTAGAGTGCACGCCTCGCAAGCGAGAGGACTTGGGTTTGATTCCCAGCCAGGGCGAAATGTTGGGCAAGTTTCCTTACTCCACACACACGCCTCTGTTTACCGAGCAGTAAGTAGGAAACTGGTTGTTCATCGTTAGGCGGATCGCTTTTCCGGGTGTAATAATCCCTTAATAAAAAAATTGGGTCACTCAATCCACGACTGTTTGTGAGACGCTGCTGTGCGCAATTGGCTGCCGCGTTTCACCCACAAAATAGTCAGTTCACTTTACAGTATATCCTGTGAAGGGCTTTGAGACGTCTTGAAGACATGATAAGGCGCTGCATCAAATGCAAGGATTATTATTATATCATTATAACACCACCTGCCCATAACGTACCAGGTGTCTTTCTGCGGGTTGAACTGTGATACACTTTTATTTAACGATTGAAAGGCAAAAAACAGTCGAGCAGATTGTAAAATACACAGCAAATATACTTTACAGATTAGATAATTCGTCATTCTCGCCATCCACTGCACAGGACGCCTGAAGCAAAAATCTCATTTCATCTCCTTGGCCTTTGATGTTGGTTCTTTGATCTTGTGGCTATTGCTTTTGGCTGCTAAGATCATATTCCCGATTCTATGTATTTCTACACATTTCGTCCCTCGAAGCTCTGAGCCGTTCTTAGCCGAAGACTAAGAACGGTTGAAAATGGGATGAAATTAGCGCACAAAAAAAAAGCTTTTAAGTTAAAACAAGATTTGTTTGCTGGTACTTATTAGGGTAAAGCAACAAAAGACAACAACAACAACGGCATTTATATAGCGCCCTTCACGTGGGTTAGCGTCCCAGAGCCCTAAATGGCTGAATGCCTAAAAAGGCCATTCTGACAAAATGGCAGAAACCGTTTGTTATTGCTTCTTGAACTGTTACTGTAAATCGCTCCCTAACTGGAGTTTGAGCAAAGGGACTGCCTTTAAGCGCTGCTTGGGGGGAACTTATTTATTCCTGTCTTTGCTCCTTCCAGGCAAAAGTGGATAATGAAATCCTTGATTACAAGGACTTGGCTGCCATCCCCAAAGTTAAGGCTATTTATGACATAGAGCGCCCTGACCTGATCACCTATGAGCCGTATTTTGGAGGCAACTTCGATGATCGTCAGGATCGCCCCAGCGTTGGAGAGGTAAAGTATCGGGGACACCTTCTCACCCAAATCAGTGCTGGTACATGTGCTCCATTGAAAGTTACAAAGAGAAAAAAAAATCGCAATTTATTACTTTACAGATTAGATAATTTGTCATTCTCGTCGTTATGTCTCAGACATCCACTAAGTAGTAACGTGTATTTGTGTGTGTGTGTGTGGGTACATGTGAGTATGTGTACACATGTGTGTTTATGTGTGTGTGTGTACGTTCCATGAATCTCCAAATTTTTAGATCACTGATGATATATACTGTCAGTCAGAGGAACGAACAGTAATCTGTGTGTATGTGGGGGCGGTGGGGGGGAGTGGGCGGTGGTGGGGGAACACATGTAGTTATGTTTTGCTTTAGAAACCGTGAGATGAAGTAATAAAAAGGGGGTACCACCGTCTATGCTGGATGTTAAAAGCTGATTCTCTGTTGACAGTCTCAGTACGCAAGAAGTGACAATGGCTCGATTGTTCAAAGTGAAATAGTAAGTTGGTGACAAGTGTCCGTTCTTTGCACACAAACATTCGTGCAATAAACAATTACAACTCTCCAGTCGTTGGGCTTCATTGGCACGGTCAGTAGAAACCTGCGGAAAATAGGGCCAAAAACTTTGACCTAAATTGCAGTCATTCTGAAATTCACTCCTCCCACACGGTAGGGCGTGTAATTCCTTCCCCTTCATTGATTCACCATCACAAGAATGAATTCATATCGAGGATGCTTTATATTCATATTTATTCCTGCGAAGTACGCAACTGTACATTGCTGTAAAATTTCCACATCATTTATATACAGCCAAACCGCCCTGGTCAACCTTTGCACATCTGTGAATGGGTGTGGATGGAGATGTGCGACAGGCTTTCCTTCACTCACAGCAAGCGGATACAGTGCATACAGCGATAGAAGTTCTGAGGTCACTCCAGTTCTCTGCTTGATACCTGCAAGCCACTACTGTTTCGCCCACAAAATACGGTCAACTTACTTTACGGCGTGTTCTGCGAAGCGCCTTGAGACGTCTGGAAGACGCGATAAGGCGCGAGATCAAATGCCAAAGATTATTCTTATTATATGGGAAATTTCAGATCTGGTGGGAGTCCTGTCAAAAGCCCTATGAAGTATTTTTTCTAATGACCCTGCTAATAAGGTCACCACCTTATTTCAAAGGCCCGAAACAATTTAATTCTAACTCTAGCTGTTGTGTGTCTACCCTCTTCCCCCAAACACACACACATGAAACAAGACACTGTTGCCGCCTTTCCTATTTTCAAATGAGTCAAGTATTTTTTTAAGTGTTTCTGTTGTTACCTATGGTGGGATGGGGTGTGGGTTCAGTCCTCTGAATAGAGAAACAGAGGGGGGAAGGGTCGCTCGATAGCTTTCAGGAGCAGAAACCCTGGTTAATTCTCTCATCCCTAGTCTCTTGGTTGAGATCAACCTCACTCACACTATGCATCAAACAATATTTATGGTTCTCCGAGAGATAGATGTACGTGGGCAGATACCAAGACTCCCAGATTTCAGTGCTTGTTACCTGGGTGCTCTGGTGTGATGCTGTTTTGTCCTCTCTTGTACCTCTTTGAGACTGAGTGAGTAACTACACTCCTTTATGTCATTCCTGTTTTTCCTCCATTTAACTGTTCTCAAAGATGGCCTCAGCCTTGCCACATCCAGTGAGCAAGAGTTTTCCAATAAACCACGCCCACTGTTCTGTCAGGTTAACCTTCCCCGAGCCTCAGTTTCACAACAACAACAAGAACAAAATTACATTTGATCAATTTGGATGAGATAGGCCCTTCTACCCACCCGATCTCGTCCCTCCAGAACGCTCACCTCACCGTCCGCCCATCAAAGCATCAATGGCCTTTTAAACTGCTACCTACTCCCATTACAAGAATCCAGCTCAGTGTTCCCCGTTTCCCTTCAGGACTCACTATTCCTGATAGCCTGTTCTAAATGTGTGACTATTTTAGGGATTAGATGTCTCCTCCGTAACTCAAAGTCTAGTGTTTTGTCTAGTGTTTAGTTCAGAGAACAAACACTTCAAACAGCAACGCTGAAGGTGGGGGACCGGCAAGGAGTCACAGTCGGGATTAAACCTGTATCGACACGCTGCCGAGATAGAGCTTAACCCTTGAGGACTGAAGGGCTTTTCACAGTATAAGAAACAAACCTAAGTTTGTTCCTGTCCCTTCCAGATAATAAACGTTGAACAGGAAAGAAAGTTATGCTGTCGCTCTCGGGAGAGCAGTTCACAGTCACTCTCACCACCTCTTGACCACAAAAATTGGTGGATGCCAGAGCTGGACATGGACAAACCATTTATCAAGAGGGATGTGCTGCCACCTAGTGGACGCACAATACAATACAAAATTACATTTGTGTAGCGCCTTTCACGTCGGGAGGACGTCCCAAGGCTCTGGACGGTCAGGGATTTGATCCCATGCTGGGATCAGGAAAGGTGGAGGGTAGGAGAGTGAGTATTGAGAGAGTAGAAGAAGAGGGTCGTGAGACGTGTCTCGAAGGAGTCAAGGGAGGGAGCGGAGGGACATTTAGCTGATGCTGGACCTAGAATTTATCCCACAAATCTTTTTAAGTCCCTTTGTTGTGCTGGCTGCAACTTTGACTTGAGGAAAGAGGTATAATGGAAGTGTTGCTTAATAAAACATCAGAATTAAATTCCATACTTATTGGCTATTAGGTAAGCATTGTCCATTGTCGAAACACTTCTGCACACACAGAACATTTATTTTTATCATCTACGTTAAATATCTGTATTTGTGTGTGTGTATATATATACAGCATCCATATTTTATATATATGAATATTATAAGGCAAGGCCCTTTATTATTGATGCTAATTTGTGCCTTATTATTCTAGAAATCTTCATTTTATTAGTTGTAACATTACATTTTTGTGGTGGCACATTTGTGTTGTGTTTCTGAGTTGCGCTTCATAAACACCATGTTTGTGTGTGTCTCTGAGTGACACTAACCAGAAACAGTCGTACAGTAACGTCTTGCAAGGACACAACTAATTTCTGTCACGTCTCACAAATGGTTTTACAAGTACTTTTCTTTTCTAATATCTCACAGTCTCCAAGGACACTTTCCCCCACACCTTCAGCTGAGGTCAGTAAATCCCTTTGCGTTCAGCTCACATCTTTACTCTTGTTGTTGCGTAAGCTGGATCAGTCTTCGGTAGATCAGACAAGCTGTGAACTCTGATCAGACAAGTTCATGTTGGATGTCGCTGAAGAAAACTCCACTGCATTATGACTAACGCCTTTCCTGCTGTTCAATTTTCTAATATTGATTCCCTGGTTAAAAAAAAACACTGTCAAAATGTCTCAACTGGATTAATTACTAATGGAGCTGTGCTTTAATCTAATGCCTGTAGCAAAAGTGAAATGCTGTAACATTGGTTACAAAATCATTGTTGACTTGGGGCTCTATGTGATCACAGTGATATCACTGGATTTGTACAGACATTTTTTTTGGCCATGTCAAATAAGAGAAATGTAATAGAAAACAACTAGGAATTAAGCTGTTGCTGACATTGCTACTAACTCACTGCCTTGGATATGGCTCTCTTTCTGACCAGGAATGAACCACTGCCTAATGTGGGACAGTGGGGAGATGGTGGGGGTAGTGGGGGAGAGAGTATGAGCAGTTATCGTCCACCTGATGGTAATGCCTGTGCTCCAAGGAGAACAATCCCAGCTTCTCTAGTCTCTGCACATAACCTAAGTCCCTCATCCCTGGTACCATCCTGGTAAATCTCTTCCGCACCCTCTCCAAAGCCCTGACATCCTTCCTAAAGTGTGGTGCCCAGAATTGGACACAATACTCCTCCTGAGGCCTATGCGCTGATTTTTAAAGGTTTAGCATAACCTCCTCGCTTTTGTACTTTAGGCCTTTCTTATTCATAAAGCCAAGGATCCCCGATGCTTCTTTTTAAACCGGCTCCATCAACTTGTCCTGCAAGTTCAAAGATTTATGTGAACCCCCAGGTCTCTCTGTTTCTCCCCCCCCCCCCATTGAACTTCACTCTATCCAGTTTCAGAAAACCGAGGGCATTGTTAACCATGACGCCAACATGGTCAGACGATGAACTCTGCCTTATTGTTTGTGCTTCACTTCCGCTATCTCATGTCCACCCACCCCATGATTGTCAGCCACCTTGTCTTGTCACACTGCTCTTGGGTCTCAAACACGGTTAAAGAGTAAATAATGATTGAACCACCTCCAGAATGTAACCCCTGTCAGTTGGATGTTAGGAACCTCTCTACGCAGACTTTATTTGAATGAAGAAGTGGTGACGTTGATTCAAACAGGAACTGTTTTGTTTAACTCAACGCATGTCACTTGACTGAGCATCGGTTGTTGTTACTCGTGCAAGATCTTTTTTTTGAACACACGTTATTGTTGTTTAAGAAGAACAGTGCTTTCAAAGAAATGTTTGGGGGAGAAATGCCACCTGGATTTAGATTCATTCTGTTTATGCAGTACTTGAGAGTGTCCAGAAATTGGCAAAATTCTTAAATACAACCTTAACGTCAAAGCTATTTTTGTGTAAGTTCTTTTGATAATTATAGAACGCTGACATCAAGAAATGAGACTGAATCCAACAGTTTGCCAAATTCTGGATGCTCTGAAATGTTATATAAATAGTGCTAATCTTGGCCCGGTTAAAAGTTAATATGTTATAATAATGCAAAACTGATATTACAATATATAATCTCGAGCATGGAATCATAGAATGTTGTATAACAGACACCTTTCTGGCCATTACGTTTTCTTTCTTTTAGTTCTGTAAATGACTCGCTCCTAATATCTTTTGATACCGTTTTACAAGCAACTACTTCAATTCTCTTTCAAAAGAGTTTGCAAACTCTGGGTACAATACAAAATTACATTTGTGTGGGTACATGAAGGATAGAAGCTTGAATGGTTGCGGGGATAAGGCAGGGCAGTGGGATTGAATGAACACCTTGCTCTGAGAGCCAGTGTGGATCTAATCCCTCTGCGCTGTAAAGTTATAGAAAGTTTTCTTGAAAAGCAATCATTCCTAATAGGAGTCGCACAGAGTGGCTGAATTGGAAATGCCTCTTTTATTTTTATAATCTTATTGACGTATGATGTGCTGCCTTTCCCCAAACACACACACACAAACTGCCTGCCTGCCTTCCTTTCTCTCCGTTCCCCAATGGCCTGTACTATCTGGGTCACCTATTCCCAGCTGGTCAGGGTTCTCTTGTTAAAGTGGGAAGGCAGTAGGCCGTTTTGTGGGTAAACCTTTTTGAATCTCACCATCAGCTTTCATTCAGTAACACCTCAGTCCGTGTAGTCCCGTGCCTTTTTATCGAGCGTTCAGTTTTCACCGTAACAATTCTGTTCAAAAAACGTGAATAAGCTTCAATAATAAATAAGTAAAATAGTAAATAAATACAGCAATAAATGAAATCTGTTTTGAAGACGGTCGATTCAAGCGCTCTGGGCCGCTACCCCGAGCGAAGGGCGCTTATATCACTGCAAGTTGCTGTTGTTGCCGATTGTAAGTCGAACCACACTGCTGGGATCTGAGTGTATTTTGTGTTTGTTTTAGGGCTATCAAGATGCCCGCGATCGAATGGTGCACAGATCTTCCAGTCAGGGCTCCATAAGCTCCCCTGTCTACAATCGCCACTGTTACACACCCACTGTAGCCCGATCTCCACAGCACTTCCACAGACCTGGTAAGTCAAACAGCTCGACGATCTGATGTGGTGCAGCTATATCTACTTGGCAGAAATATGTTTCTAAAATTCTGCTTTAAGAGCCAGGCAGTTACCTGACAGGGAACCCTATGAAATATACTTTAAAGATTGCTTTCTGTCCCCCCATTCCCTCCTCCCCAGTTATTTTGACCAGGCAGGTGTAATGTCAGTTTGTCACTGTGCTGGATACTGCACCTCTCAGTGCTGAATGACAAAAAAGAGCATTTCAAATGGAGCAAACCTTTCTGCTGTAGTGACCGTGCTTTGGGGCTTTCCTGGCATTTCACGCTTGAGTAAGGCCCATTATTCCAGAGTCTGGTAAAGTCACGCTTTGCGCACTGGTATCTCGCTGGGCTGCCCTGCCCATGTGGTTAGTAAAATGGCCAGGAATGGTTATTTCTGGGAAGCTGCGTTGAGGTTGAGCGACAAACTAATTGATTGCAGAGGGAATCACATTGAAAACCAGAGTAAGGGAACCATCTATTGTTGCCCCGCAATGTCTGTCTCCTGCTGTAGAGCTGCTGTGCAGTGGTGTGCAGTCTGCTCAGCTCTGTACCTGCAGATTTGCGGCCGGGTTCAACCCCATCCCAATTCAACTTCACCGCCATGTCAAAGATTAGAGCTGCACCTTGCTAGCAAGCACCCATGACCTTAGTGCATATGAAAGGCTGTTCAAGAGATTACGTGACACCTGGCTGTTTGTCTCTAAAACTGGCTAATATTTAATCATTGAAAGCCACCTTTCCTGACCCAATTGACAAGGTGCTACAAATACCTGGTCAACTGAGTCCTTCCTCGGGAGAGCTTGTTTTAAAGTGGGTTTCTAAATTCATGCACATTTATGCTCCTTTCCTGCACTCTTAAGAACGACTAAATCCTGGCTCCAGTGGCAGTCTTCCGATCTCTGACTTCTTTAAACTGACGAAAGAGTTTGATAGCTGTCAAGATGTAATATATGCAGCTAAAGCTAAGGACCTCAACATGATCGTAACTGCAGATCTTGTACTCTGCCTCTCTATTGAACAGAAAGGAATATATACCTCATCGGGTTTGTTCGAAACAGTACCCATTGGAATTCTAAACCTGTTGTCCTCTGGTTCTGTTGCCTCGATGGACATGCGCTAGTGCACCCAAGGGTCAGTCAGTGTCTCTGGTTGACATAAACAAGGCGACAATTTTTAATATGCAATTGGGCAGGAGGCGATGGGAGGAAAGAAAGGGTAGAGTTTGTTTTCACAAGAGGAACGTAACAGAGAAAACTGATGCAGAAAAAGTGTTGGAAAACTCAAAATTATATATATATAGATAATATAAAAGATCATTTGCTGCGTGTACTGCATTCTGGAGTTCACACCCAACAGTGTGTGTTCTCCAACTGGAATGCACTCTCTTCATCTCCTGCACTAGGCTTCCAGCGCCAAACCGTTTTGCATTCTATCCTGTTCACCTTTCTGTTTCTCACCATCTGTTACAGCTGCTTCGTTCTACATAGGTATGTGAGTGCCCAGGGTTTCGTTTACAGCCTGCGAATACTTGAGAACTGCCTGATTGCTTCTGTTTGCCGTGTGTGTGTTGGGGGGGGGTGCTGGGAGGGTCTCTTTCTTGCCTGGGGATAAATTTTGAAAAGCTTGTAATTGGAAAGAGTTTGTGCTTGAACCCTTAAAGCAATGAGGGAAAGAACAGGGAGCTTTGAGAGAAAAAGAACCCAAACAAGTCTCTCCCCTCTACCACCCACCCCGTTCTAATCACACATCAGTCGGCCTGATGGCTTTCCTGGGCTTTTCTTGAACAAGGGATGGTGAGCGTTGTTGGGTTGGGATTCAGATGGAAAGTGAACAGCACGGCAGCAAGTGCTTTAAGATTCAGCTGGATTTAGAGTCAGAGACCTTACCAGGCTTCAGAGCCAGATCGCTGTGCTTGGGCATGAAAATAATAATAATAATAATCCTTGCATTCGATATAACGCCTTATCACGTCTTCGAGATGTCTCAAAGCGCTTCACAGAATATACTGTAAAGCGAATTGAGTGTATATTTTGTGAGAAGAACGCGGCAGCCAATTGCGCACAGAAGTGTCCCACAAACAGCCGTGAAATAAGTGACCAAATTATGATTATTATTATTATTATGATGATGCTTGATATCAGGCGCTTGTTCAGTTGGAAAATATTGTTGGCCGTAACTGCACCCCTTAACCGGTAACTCACTCACCCGTTCCCTTTTGCTGCTCCCGTATCGGAAGCACCTCTGCGAGCGAGCCCCACCGGGTTGGCCTAGGGCCCCATTGCCTTAGCAATACTACGGGAAACACCACAAAACCGAACCTCTGGTGACGTCTTTGGCCGACTGATCTTCGGGTCTGGAACGCTAAATGGTATTTTCAGAACATTTGTACTGCAGAATGCTGACGCCAATCAAGGGTAAAAGTCCACACTGTAAAATCCAATGGACCAGCCCCGTTACTATTAAGAACGTAAGAATTGCTAGACCAAAAAAGACCAAGGTCCATCTAGTTTGCCTTCCACCATCCTGGCAGTCCAAACTATATACTGTGCCCCAAGATATTTCCTAAAATAAATGCTCTAATTTGCTATTGTTAAATCTTCTGCAAAACCACGATATTCATATATCTGCATGGATTTATCACCCTCAAAAATTGCAAAAGTAAGGATTCTTGTCCTAGATTTCATCATTTTCCCACACGTGTTGTGTTGGAATATTAGATTCCTTCCACTTTGACAGAAAAAACCAAATTAATTATCATCTTCAAGAGAAGCTCTTTCAAAAAATTGCATTAGGATTATGTGCCTTGAAAGTTCATTGTCGTCTATAATTGCCAGATTAGGTAGAAATCACTTTCTTTCCAAATGAAGGAGTTCATCAAGTTTTCCCCGCATTAAATGTCACCTAAAGTTTGGTAAAGTTTTAATCTGTTTAGCAAAAGAGCGAGTCCCTTAATCCTTTGACAGTCCCTTAGCCCTTTAAAATTCAATGGTGAATCACTGTATTAATAAGTTGCTTAAAGGTGATGTATTATAGTATTATAGAACGACTCCACAAAGGAGTAATGAAAGTAGCATCGTTGCGAGAGATTTCTGTTCGGAGGGATAATAAAGTGGCATGTACACTTGTTTTTTTCAGCCTGAGTTTTTTAGTTCACGACTAAGCTAGAGTTTGCTTTTTTTTCCAACTAATACAATTTTGCCGTTGAAAGCACGAGTGGAGTTTGATGGTTAAATTGACACGTTATTGCTGCGCAGTCACCGTCACCCCGCTGCAAAGTAACCTGTGGATTTGCTCCAGTTATTTCATGACTTGTTTGTTTCGATTTTGTTGTGTAACACTTGGATTTTATTTAATTTCTTCCCCCTTTCTCATATCCTTCACTCTTCTACATTGGAGGCAATGAGCCATCCAGCGGGCGAAACTCCCCTCTCCCCTTGCGGTCAGACAACAGGCCTCTAACCCCAACTTATGCTCAGAACCCTAAACATTTCCATCTTCCAGGTAGGAGTTGAACAATGTCCATGTCAGTGTCTCAGCCTGGGCTGTAGCCGTGTCTCTCTATCTGTCCTGTCTCCATCTCTTTGCACTGTTTTAAGGGATGCAGATTCTCACCACAAACCTACAAGAGGGATTTGGGGAAGCCCATACAAAGCCTGGGAAGCAAGTTTGCATTTATGGTGCGGGGGGCATATCAACACTTTAAGCTGTCTCTACTCCAATACAAATACACGCTTAGACTGCACGTGGATCAATGCAGAGCAATCCTTAGCATTAACGCACGTATATCCTTTAACAGGTGTCACAGAGCATCTTTTCAGTGGCTGACGATACCTTTTATGAGTAGCGCACTTCCTGTGTGCGTTGGAAGTGAGTCAGCTGTAAAGCGAAGGCCAGACGATCCTGTGCAGATACATTAGGACGTATCTAAGCACATGTATGATTCGCAGCTTTAGACAGACCATTTGGTTTGAGCAGAAAGATGGGAACAAAGCCACTGTTAAGCACTGTGAGACCTAACCTGCGGGGAGGGCGTTATATAAGTACAAGTTGTTGTTGTTGTTGATGGCTGGGTCTTTTACTGGGACTGTACATTTAAAATAAAAAAGGCTGCAATGGTCAATGCTACTCCTTCTAATCAGTCAAATAAATGGGTTAGAAACCGTCAACCATATTCACAGTAAGACATTTAATAGAGCTGTGCAATTCAAACCGTATAACCTCGCCCGGCTTCCTATACAGTGAACAAAGACTGTATGATGATTGAATTAATCTAAACGGCTGTATGTGTCCGAGAGAGAATTCTCTTGGAGAATTGATAGATCCCATTTTAGTTTTTATCGACAGAAAATCATTCAAGAGAAAATCGCTCAATATCAATTGGACTTGCAGGTAGAATCATAGTGATGGATACGCCAGAGAGTGCTTTTGCTCAGTTAAACACAGGACATTAACAACAACTTGCATTTATATAGCGCCCTTCACGCTGGGTTGCGTTCCTGAGCGCTTGGTGGAGTCTGACCCCGAGACAGGGGGGGGAGAAGGAGGGAGGAGGTGACCGTAAGCATGATCTAAAAGGAAGGTCTTCAGGCTGGATTTGAAAGTGGGGAGGGAGGAAGAGAGGGAGGGGGCAAGGCAGAGGGATTGAGGGAGAGGGTTCCAGAGTTTCGGGGCGCAGTGACTGAAAGCGCGGCCACCGATGGTGGAGCAGAGGAGACGAGAGTCGAACAGGAGGCAGCAGTCAGGAGAGCAATTGTCAGGTCTTTGGGTAGCTTGTAAGTGCCATGGGCTTGAATCTGCATCCCTGTAAAATGAACTCTTATAACCAAACAATCTTGACATCCGCAAGGAACGGTCTGCTGTCAATCTCAGGGAAGTCGATCATTGCCCCTGACATCTTTGGCAGGATGTATTTGGATCCCGTCCTCCCGCCAAAAAAATCCTTTGACGTTTCCCACGCGAGGACCACGTGTTAATCTGACGAAATCACATCGAAGCGTGACGATATGGAAATGTGCGCGGGCTGCCGAGAGCAGCTCTTTCCGATGCGATGTCTACGCAGTTATTTCCGCAATGAAACGTGCCCCAATTTTGGAGGTGGGGGTGGGGGAGGGGAAGAAAAAAAACTACCCGAGGGTCAAATGAATGGATTCTCTCATTAATTGATTTACCTGAGGCACGCTGAACACTCTTGCGTTACATGTTTCGGATCTCTCCCGGCATTTCGCTTGTTTTCTCCTGTCGCCTGTTTTATGTATGCCACACTGAAGCTACTATGCCCCACAAATATACTAAGTTGTTACGCCGTTGAAGCCCACTGCTCAGGATCACGAATCGGGGGAATCGTTACACTCCTGTGGCCTGGATAGCTCGACGTCCCGAGTCGGGAATTTCTCTCGCTCCCGGGAGAGAGCAAAGAAATTGAAACCGCAGTGTTTCGAACTGCTGGGCCTTGATCCGGTCAGGAATCTCATGCGTACAAACAAGGTGGTCATGATTGATAAGGCTGGTCAATTTCGAGCAGGAATGTCAGCAAAACTCCACCAAGCAAACCAGGCCCTGCCAGGTGCAATGCACAGTGACGTCTGTAATCCACCTGATGCCATTACTAAAGCTGGACATTGGTGTGTGTAACCTGGTTGATGCTGTACTGACCCAACCCTGCAGTCCTGCAGCTCAGTGGTTACAGAACTCGCCTCGCAAGCGAGAGGACCTGGGTTTGACTCCTGGGCAGGGTGAAACGTTGGGCAAGTTTTCTTACTCCACACGCACACCTCTGTTTACCGAGCGGTGAGTTGCTGGTCGATTGGCAGATTGTTTTCTGGGGGTAATAATCCCTTTTAAAAAAAATATTATTTGCTCACTCAGTCCACAACTGTTTGTGGGACGCTGCTGTGCACAATTGGCTGCCGCGATTCACCCGTGCAAATCAATTCACTGTGAAGCGCTTTGAGACGTCTCGAAGACATGATAAGGCGCTGTATCAAACGAAAGGAATTAGTATTATTATTAACCCAAGGTATTTGTTACTTGCTTGGTTCTGTGCTGACCTCACCATCACTGGCACTTCACTGTGCCTATCAGAGCCACCAAAATATTTCATGGTCTCAGTCTTAAAAACTATAGGATCTTTCAGAACCTTGGAAATTCTAAAATTCAGTCTTGATTCAGTAGCTGTGGTTTCTCCAGGTCACTGAGGGAAGACTCAATTGAAGAATTTTCCAATTTCTTTTTGAAAAAATTTGCACGGTTTCCTTTTTGTACACAGCTAAGCCCGTGAGAGATTTAGAGCCTCTGATGTATTGCCATTCCGTGCAGTCGATCTAACTGGATATGTTCAGGATCGCTAATCACACACCTTTCACGGGGCTGACCAGCAACCTCGCACTTAATTCAGGCAAATCCACGGCCAGAAACTGCTGGTGCCAAGCAGTGGTTAGTTAGTCATTGCCGTTTGCCATCAAACTTTGGATTGTCTCGATCTCCACCGGCCAAATGGAGATAACCAGCCCCATTGACATCAGACAACGCATTGGCCTCAATAAAGTGTTACATTGGGAACTTTAGAAAACCTCAATTTTGTGTGGCATTCGGAGCTTCATGTTAAACCGAAGATGGACATTTTCCAGAACCGACTTGTCCTGAGTCTCCATGGCTTGCAGTAACTGCGGTCCGCGCACTGTCTGTCTGGACAAGTTGTGCTTTTGCTGTATTGTCGCTGAAGCTGATTGTCAGTACCACATGTCGCACACTTACTCCTTCGTCGAAGTCCGCCTTGATCTGTCTTACGTCCTGTCTAGAGAATTGTACCTTCTAGCTTTGCTTGGACTTGTAACAGAAAAGATTAATTTCCCAACTTTCTTTTTTTGATTACTAATAAACTCTTTAACTTGTTTCCACAGACCAAGGGATTAATATATACAGGAAACCTCCTATCTACAAGCAATATGGTATAGTTCACTTTTTTGATGTTTTTGTGTCGTTTTCCTTAAGAGCTATCACTTGATCCGTTATTTACAGCAACATATAAACTTACTGAACTTTTGGTTAATTGGTAAAGAGTTAAAGCAAGTTCCTTGTTATATTGGCTGCTCAATGAGATGGTTATGAAACTGGCTTGTTTCACGCTCATGTACATTAATTCATGAGGTTAGGTCCCACAAAATTAAAACCTACTACTGTTAGCGTGAAGGCCTTCAGAGTTAGATGAAGAGCAATGCTGAGGTCACCCTTGTTCTATGGCTGCTCAGCATCTCTCTCTGGCCTGGTCATTGGGGGTGAAATTGGTCTGGAATCAATCTATAATCAAAGCTATCTATTTTATATTAGAATTGGGATATTTGCTTGCTTGTTCACACCCGTTTACCCTGCCATCACATGACTTTATTAATTGTGACCACGGCTCCTCCTGACCTTTCCATCGATATGTCCTGCCTTATTGACGTCACTCACACTAATAAGTTGGTACTGTTTGAAGTCATGCCAACTCCTCTTCTTAAACCTAAGCTCAAGTCAATAAACCCTTCCCTGATTCCGCAGTTTGACCAAGTATGGCATCGGATTAACATGACTGAAAACTTACTTTAAACTGTAAATTCTTTAAAAAATGTATTAAATCCTAAGTTACAAACTAAAAGAAGGGGGAAAGAAAACTTGACTTGTTTCCATGACAATCTGTGTTCTATTTGGAACCGAAAGAAAAAAGCTTAACGGGAGCTGAGGAGGAAAAGTCCCTGCCCCCAGTGATTGGTCTGCCCTGTGAGGTCCTGTTGACAAGCCAAACCTGGCTGTGCTATCATCAGAAGTGCCTTGGAGTATGGCAAACTCCTCCTGGCTCAGGAACTCGCCTACCGAGAACACCACTTGATTCCGACATTGTATTGCCCAACATATTACCTTTAAAGCCAGTTCAGCTTCAACAAGTCTCCAATTAGCTCCCACCCAAGGAGGATATTCGATCGAGAAATATCTCATCAATGATTGTGACAGGTTCAGTGTAGAAAGAGGGGGTTGAGTGAATGCCAACGCAAGGCTGGTAGGAAGGATCCACCTCTGTAGGAGCCAGTAATTGAGTGTTGAGTTCCCACTGATTGCCACTCTAGATGCAGCTGCAATGGCAGCACAGCTCAAGCGAGGCGAGGAAATCATCAAGTCATCCAAGTTTCCAGCAGCCCACGCTCCAGAACCCGACCTAATCCCTGAGGTGGAGACTGACTGCTTGCCAGGTGCGGGTAACGTAAAAAAAAAAATACAGCCTGACTCGAAGGCCTTGCGTTCAATTAACTCTCCTCGTTTCCTTTCTTGCATCTTGTCACATCAAAGGGTAACGCAGTGTGAACCAGTCAGAATAACCAAGTCGTAAATTTCGTGCAGATAAAAGCTTTCTGCATGGCATGTCTCGCCATTTTTTAAATGAAAACAACATTTACCTCCATTCTGAGTTTTTTTCTAACATTTTATCTCTCTCGCCAATTAAATACTAACAAATGGAATAAAATAAAGCAACTGTTGGAATTAATTTACATGACTTAACAAACAGAAGGCCAGCGTTTTCATCTACACATTGGCATGTTCCATATGTTGTGTGCATAATCGCGAACATACTGGGTGTGTAAGAGGTAAAGACCGCAGTGCACAACCACGGAAATTCTTGCAGAGGGTCAGAGAGAGGACTAACATTTGTGAACAAAACTATTGCAGTGGTGGCTGGTGAATGATTTGTCACAGGTTCTGTTGGTGAGAATTTCAATGACTTGTGTGTAGGAGAGAAAGTTGATCGCAATCATTCTGGACGATTAATCAGACAATGGCAGGTCCCTCGTTTCATTTAACAGCTTAAATTAGAATCATCCCCCCCCCCCCCCCTGCTGAAGCCAATGAGATTGAGTGATGGACAGTTCCAGGACATCAACAACAACTTGTGTTTACATAGCACCCCTCGCTCAGGGTAGCGTCCCAGAGCGCTTGAATCGCTAGGACTTGAAATCGGACTCGCTACGACTCAAAATCATGGCCTGCGTGTTGGCCGCCAAGTTTTCAACTGCTTGAGTCAGAGATATAAAAGTAAACGGTGGTTAAGCTGCTCATTTCCCAGCAGCAAATTTGGAGACCCACTGATTCCGCCAGCTGTTCAGATATCAGTCGAGCAGCCTTTCAGCACGATGCTTTGTAGCAATACAATGTCTTGTCTCCCCGAGTGAAACGGAAACTCGGGCCACCTCTGTAAGGATTCATTTGTTTTCGTGACCCTGCGGTGAGGTAAGGACTGATGCAAATGTTGTCCAATTAATCAAGGTTTATTAATGCAGATTAGTAATGGTTATAAGTAATTAGAAGAATACATCTAATTATGCTCACGCATCCACGTGAGTTCTCAACGATTTAAGCCGCCCAAACCAATGCTGTGGGAGAGATAGAAGACCAATGTCCAATTTAATGTCCCATTTGAATCCAAATATAAGTTCTCAATAGGTATGCACGTATTGTTGTACGGTTTCCAGTTCGATATCACCCAACGTAGTCTTGATCTTCTTTCTTTAGAAGCTGGAATATGGTTTGCGACTCCAAGTTCTAATTTCTTCCTTTTCTGTCGAATCGATCTCTGTTTATACCGTTGATTAGGTGACTTTTCACCTATTTCTTTGGCTAGATGGCTCCTTTGTGGGAAAAAAAGCAAATGCAACATAGCTCTCGCTCCAGCTGCAGAGCATTTTCCGTGAGAAAATGACTCAGAAGGAATGAAACAGTTTGTTGTTTACAAACAGTCTTTTGTTTCTCCTCCTTGAGCGAGGATCTTCTTAGAAGCTCATCACAACTAGCTCCCCTCATATGAGATTGATAATATGTGTCAAATACACAAACATCGCAAATATAATTTGAGATATTATTTAACACATTAATTACAGGAATCCTTCACTTCAAGGCATCTGCAACATGCATCAGAGTCTCTGAGGAAATCTGTTCCTCATTTGCCTTCTCCCTACAGCTGAGTTGAGTTACCGCGATTGGAAAGTAAAGACAAACCTACGGCAAAGCACAACGAGGGAAAGCAAAAATACAGACAACTGTATTTTATGAATCAGGGAGGAGTTATCAGGAATTTCACGAGCCCAGTTGTCAGTGTAGAGTAGCGCCAGGTCAGATATAGCTGAAGATTAATGCTCGCTCTTCTCTTGCCACCCACTCCCACTCCACGGTTAGAAACCAGAGCTCGTCCGAGTGGAACAAACTACCCGCTCAGCTTGGCAGCACACTGGGACTCCCACAGGGATTTCTTTTAATCCTATTTCTTTTGAAGAGTTCAAACGGTAGGAATCTTGGGTAGAAGACTGAGACATTAATACCTGAAAAGTGAGCAAAACCGCAACACAGTGAGAAGCTTGTGTTATTGCAGCCCAATCTTCAGAATAGGTTCGTATAATTTGCAGAATTTATTGGTGCTTTTTTTTAAAAAAAGAAGGAATCAGAGTCGATCGATGGGGACTGGGCTGGTAATTAGGATTATGTCAAGCCAGCCTGTGCGATCTACTTCCAGAGGAAAGAATGTCCTGTGGGTCAAGTGGAATTCTGCAGAGGCATCCTATTTATGGAGTCCTGGAGTTCAATGGTCAGAGCACTCGCCTCGCAAGCGAAAGGACCTGGGTTCAATTCCCGGGCAGGGCGAAACGTTGGGCAAGTTTTCTCACTCCACACGCTTCTGTTTAGCCAGCAGCAAGTCGGAACCCGATTGGTGGATCGCTTTTCCGGGGGTAATAATCCCTTAAAAAAAATTGCGTCATTCAATCCACGACTGTTTGTGGGACGCTGCTGTGCGCAATTGGCTACTGTGCGCAATTGGCTACTGCGTTTCGCCCATAAAATACACAGTTAATTAATTTTACATTTTACACTATATTCCGTGAAGCACTTTGAGACGTCTGGAAGACATGATAAGGCGCCATATCAAATGCAAGGATTATCATGGGGGAAAATCCCGATGGTGTAATGGGTAGAGCAGCACCATGCTGAGTTTGCTGGTCTCAGCTGGGGCTTCAGGAGGGTCTTTCCCAGGGTTAAGGAGGATAAAATCAGGTGAGGTTTCCCCTTAATAGAGAACACTCATTTCTGTTTGCTGGCTGTCATCCTGTCACTAACACAAGGGTCTCTGAAATCTCAACTACCAAGTAATATGGCAGAAAACCTCAATGATCTTGGCTCTGCAAGTGTTTATGTGGTGTGCACTGTGGATTTATTTAGATTCCGTATGTTCGATGTTCCCAGCAGTATATGTCTGAATTATCCCTTTCGTTTTGCAGCGATCTACCTGGGCTGTTCCTATACGTCGTAGTAATGGGACCCTGTCAGATACCATTAAATGGTTAATGTTGTGTTCGATTTGTAATTCCCCTTTTTATTAAAGAGAGAGAGAGAGAGCTCCCACCAAATGACTGATTCCATCAACGGCAAATATTGACTGGTTAAGCTCTGCGCTCAATGTCTTAGATTTGGGAGTGTCTAAGTAACACACTAAGTAAAACTTACTCCCAAATCTCCTCTTGGCCTCAGCTCTCTCTACAGACTAAAACAACTTGTGTCCCAAAGCATCATTGTCTTCCGTCCCAGATTTTAGCTTGTAATTGTGAGAGGGTCCTGGTGGGGTGGGGTGGGGGGGAAAGAGATGGAATGTGGTATCAAGAAATAGAAATGCGGACAGGGATAAAGCAAGAAACTAGGATTAAGTGGATTATGCTTTCACAGAGCCAGCACCGGCACGATGGGCTGGATGGCCTCTTTCTGTGCCGCAAATTTCTATAATCGTAAATCCTTTGAGCTCCTTAAAATATGTTCCTTAAATGCAAAGTGGACACATTTCTTCATTGACCATGGAACGTGGCTACAACCAAGTTATAGCCTGTCACCGCAGCATGTGTGGCGTTATGGTCTGTGGTGACTTAATTCCAAACGCACCTCCCACGGCAGCATTCTAACTCTACACGTCACTAAATAGCACCATTATTTTTAATCGTTTTGGAGTCGGGATGGCACGGCGGGGGCGCGGGTAGAGAGAGGTCTAATTGTGAAATGTTTTACAATTTATCCTGAGGAGACTAGCAGAATCTCACGATATTCCCAGGTGTGCTTGTTTAGGTTCGATTCGTTTGCAATCGCAGAGGCCGTGCCATCCTTATATTTGTGTCACTGCCTTCAAAACCTTGTGACCCAGAGACTGCCCCAGAAAACTCATTGAACGACCCTCTGGGAGGTCTCTCTGAATTGTGTATCTAAATCTCAGGGTGATGGCCCCGATTCAGCTCCGTCAGTACACATGAACCAAATTCTCTCACACTCTTGTTTTGTGGGTGGCCAGGGTCAGACAAGCGGAGAGGCAGCGAACGAGAAGAGGAGGACGAAGAGAAGCTCAGACGCAGACAGCTTCAAGAAGAGCAGCTCAGCAAGGTACGGTGTCAGACTGCCAGAGAATCTTCTTTGAATCACAAGATCGGTTTGGGCGATGCTTCCTCTGCCCGCTCCCTTCGCTCAGTTTCCCAGGCTTCTGCACGTCTTCTGTGCCTTCAGCCACCGAGACCCTAATCTCTGCAACTCTGCCTCAAATCCCCCTGCCTTGCCCCGTTCTTTATCCGAGACGCCGCTCGACCCGAAGCGCGCTATGTAACTAGTATGTTGTTGTTGTTGTTGTAGATCCAGTCAGGCCTGGGGAAGCTGATCCTGAAGGAGGAGCTGGAGAAGGAGAAGCAGCGGGCTGCCTCGCACACCCTCTCCGCTGAGCCCCAGTTCAGACCTCGCTATGACTCAGCAGGAAACGCATGTAAGAACCGAACATAAATCTGCTCTAAGTGACTGAGGGAAATAGCTTCTATCACCGGTCCTTAATCCTTCACTGCAGCCTCTGCAGATTCAGATTGATGACCTGGCTTTCCATTGCTCTCCTGTGGCTAAGTTTGTTTTCTCCCTTGATATGATCTTTATTTGTACAGCGTTGGGGCTAGTGAGTCTCCTTCATTTTTCAAGCGCACTAAAAAATAATAATAATTATAATTTGGTCGCTCAATCCACGACTGTTTGTGCGACGCTGCTGCGCGCAATTGGCGGCCGGGTTTCGACAACAAAATCTACAGTCACTTCACGCTACAGTATATTCTGTGAAGCGCTTTGAGACGTCTCGAAGACGTGATCAGGCGCTGCATCAAACACAAGGATTATTATTATTGACTTTTGGGCAATCCGTTAGCTTTCAAAGTTTTTAAATAAAATACAATTCGGGGGTGGGGGGGGGGGCGCTGGTTGGGGAAATGGGGTGGGGAGCGGGATGGCGATGGGCTGGTCAGTGCTTTCTGCTTTTCTTTCCGTTCTCCCCCACCCCCAAAAAAAGTTGTAAAATAAATAACAACAAAGTCGAGCGACAAACAAGAAGCTCGCGGCATCATCTTCACACGGTGACACAGTGTTGAGAGGAGCAGGTGTTAAGTCATGGGGATGGAGAGCAGAGCGCGCGCGGGGTAGGGGGGGGGTGTGGGGGGAAGCTGGGGAATTGTCTCTTTTAATAATCTCTTTCAAACCAGGGAGGGCAACGAGGAAGGCTGTGATCTTATTCCGAGTGTTTGCTTAACTTCTGTGATCTTTCCCTGTTGCTGTTTGAGGTTCTAATGTGAATCTCCCCTTCCTCCCCTTCAGCCCTGCATGCCTCTGCCTCCAAAACCTCCTCTCTCCCTGGTTACGGAAGAAATGGGCTGCATAGGGTAAGGCGAGACCAGCATGTACACACGGCAGGGCAGAAGTGATAGGGCCTGGTATCATTTTGTCCACCCCACCCATTTCCCCCCAACCCCCAGCCCCGACCGATCCATTTCCCTGACATCCCTAACTCCAGGTTCTCACGGTCTCGTTCTACGGTTTTTTTTTAAAAAAAATGAAATCCGCGTGTGTTTCGAGAGATTTAGATCTTACCGTGACAAAGCTGCTAAATGTTGGATTGCTTCGTTGGTTTATTTTATTTTTCAACACCGGTTAAAGGTCACGCATGTTCCACCCCATCAGGAATAGTAGTGGGTGCTTTGACAGTGAAAGATCCCAAAATAACAACAGCTGTGGGTGGGCCTTTGCCACTGAATCACTGCCACTTAACATTCATTATCATTATCAGATCATTATCTGCTATGAAACCAGTTATTTAATCTGCAGCTTTTTGCTCCTTACAGTGGCTGTACTTGGAATAGCTGTAATTAAGAAGAGGTAGAGTAGGCGATCAAACTCACTCTTTCGTACCGTGTACTCTCCCCTACTTATTTAGATGCGAAAGTCAGAAAACGTGCTCAGGGTGTGATGATACATTGCGTCTAGTCTTGCGATAGATAAAGATCCATTGATTATATGACCACCAGCTCTAGTGCTGACCGTACCAGGATTATAACGGAGGAATGCGGATTTGCTGATAGATCAGCGGAAATCGACGCATCACAATGTCCTGTTAATAGACTCGTAATGACTGAATTGCTGACCTAAATCGTTGGTTGTCTGATTATTGTTTAACTTTTGTTCACCAGCCACAGTCCACGGATTTTACACAGTACGACAGCTACAGCGACATAAGTGAAGGTGTGAGAGGTAGGAATGTCTCTCATTCAATTCAACCTAGAATTGTTTTCAGCTGGAGCATGAAGGCTGAATCCTATCATGTTCTCTTAATTTCATACAATAATGATAATCATAATAATAATCCTGGCGTTTGATACAGCGCCTTATCACGTCTTTGAGACGTCTCAAAACGCTTCTCAAAATATACTGTAAAGTGAATTGACTGTATATTTTGTAGGCGAAACAGAAGAGCCAATTGCTATAATTATGAAGAGTTATCATATAATATAGTTACCATATAAAGCCTTGTCACATTGTTGAGATGTCCAATACATAAAGACAGGCATGTCATACAATTGACATTTCTGTAGTGTCTTTCATGTTGGGAGAACGTCTCAAAGCCTTTTAATGTAAGCAGCTTCATCTTTAAATGTGTGTAAAAAAATAAAAATGCACTCAGTGCTTAAAAATATTAACGTAAAGCCTCCTTTCCTAAAGTGCAACAAGTGTCTCTCTCCGACTTCCAACAGCAGTTCCCATTAACTGATCTTAGTGGGGAGAACCGGGGGGGGGGGGGTGTGAGTGTGAATAAAGTAAGCAATGTTGGCCCAGAGAAGGAAAAGATCAGCCAAGATTCCTGATCCAGTGATTCACTGCTGAAAAACTCCATCTCAAGACCCTCCTCCCTGCCTTCCACCCCTCCTGAACCCAACCCCCAGCTCGGGTCCAAATCCTTGACTGTCCAGCGCCTTGGGATGTCCTCTCAACATGAAAGGTGCTGTGTAAATGTGAATGTCATTTCTGCCCGTTCCATTTTCGTACCAATCGACAGTATGTCCTGCAAAGCCTTTTGAGACGTCTCAAAGACGTGATAAAAAACTATATCAAATGCAACTAGTATTATTATTACTGGGTTCACCTACAAAATGTACACTGCAGAAAACTCTACGAATCACTTTGAGATGTTTTATGTTAGTACACTATATTGAATGCCCATTTGTAATTGATTATGGAACAGAATTAGTGGTGAAACAGCCACAGAATAAAAAGGCTTGTAGATTTGTAGCTTCAGTTATACACAGAGCGATATCTAAAAGTTTACGGTCTGGAATGCACTGCCTGAAAGGGTGGAAACCGATTGAATAACAACTTTCAAAAGGGAATGGACAGGTACTTGAAGAGGAAAAAATGTGCAGGGTTATGGGGAAGGAGCGGGGGAGTGGGACTGATTGGGAAGCTCTCCCAAAGACCCAGCACAGATACGATGGGCTGAATGGCCTCCTTCTGTGCTGTAATATTCTATGATTCTATGACTTTGTGAATGTTTATTGCAGTAATGTATCTGTCTGGCTCTGTTGATGGATACCAATGAGATTGTGGTTTCTTTTTCTTCTTTTGCAGATTCCACGGTACGTTTGCATAATGAGGAACTTCTAAAATAAATTGAGCACAAGAGGAAAAAGACAAACTCCTTGCATGTTGTAATATTCCTAAAGAGATGCATAAATCGACAAAACACATTAAATTGTGCTGGTGCATCTCTAGGTTATTTTGTATTTATTTCCAACAAAATACTTCTGAACAGAATTGAAACCTGTTTAGCACTTAGTTAATTGTAAGTGTGAAACTGTCATAATTAATCATAATAAATCCTAATATTTAACGTAGGGCCTTTCACGTCAGGAGGACACCTTGAAGCGCTTAACAGAATATACTGACAAGTACTGTATATTTTGTGGGTAAAGAAGTTGTGATTAAATTGTGCAGTGTTCATGAATTGAAACTGCGGGCAGATAAAATCAGTAGTTACCGTCAGAATGTGTAACTATTTTCACGGCAGTTAGTTTCAAGCAGAATCTGTATTTATTCCTTTGAATTCTGGAGTGATGTACATTACGCTGTGTGTACGCTTTCCATGCTGGGTCAAAGCTGAATCGAATCAGCCTCCCGGTTCATCTAGAAATTATAATGCACAGACCCCATTATTGACATACAATACATTGAAACACCTGAGAGATCGGAACCAACACCTTCAAGGAATTTGGGATCTTAGCTCTACTTCTGATAGAATTTTGAAGTAATGTTAAATATCAAAAAAAAGGCAAAAACTGATAGTTCTCTCTCGATCTCCTTCTCTCCTGTGTAGCCCACACAGGATGGAGCCGTGCAAGGGACAAGGATGGACCGGGGAGTTTCCATGCCCAATATGTTGGAGCCAAAGGCAAGTTCATCCCAATAGGAACACAAACCCCAACTCTGTCGCCTGCGTTTATTTATTTTGCATCCTTAATTGAGATGTGTTTGATATTTTACACTTCTGACACCGCACCTAAATCTGCTTCAATAAATCTAGTGTGTGAGTGTGTGTGTTGTATGTGTGTGTGTGGTGTATGTGTGTATGGTGTATGTGTGTACGGTGTGTGTGGTGTGTGGTGTGTGAATGTGTGGAGAGGGATATGGATTGGAAACTGGTAGACGGTGAGCAGTGAAATTTCACATTCTGAAGTATTTTTCTTGCACTGTACAGATTTACCCATATGAAGTGCTCTCGGTGGCCAACAGGGGGCGCCACAAGCTACCGAGGGATGTAGATAGAACAAGACTGGAGGTGAGGGCGGCTTCTAAAAATGTCAGAGGGTATCTGGAAATGAACTGCGTTACCTGAGACAACAACAATTTATATTCAGTTTACAATATAGTTTAACAGTTCAGAGAATTTGCAATGTAAATGTACAATTTACGTGCCCTGGAACCTCCCTAACCTCTCCAACCTGCTTACCCCCCCAGTCCACCGCCCGCTGCCTCCGCTCAGCTGTCTCCGGCCTCCTATATGTCCCCCCCTCCCCTCCGCTCCATCATTGCGGGAGTGCTTTCAGCCACTGGGCCTCAAAACTCTGTAACTCTCCCCCTCCACTTTCCCCCATTTTCAGATCATGCCTGAGGACCGCCTCTTTGACTTATGGTCTTATGGTCCTGTGCTTATGGTCATCTCCCCACCCCCCAGCTCCCGGCTTACATCAGGCTCCGTCCCTGTTAAGCTCTCCGAGCCGCTACCCTGCCTGATGAGCGCTATATAATTGCAAGTGGTTGCTGCGGTTGGAATAGCTGCTTTCACATTGGAAGACCGTCTCAAAAGTCATAGACTGTGCATCTGCTGACTTGCACGGCACTGAAGCACGCAGCAGAAAGCTGCAGGATCCGTACCCCAGCCCGCGCTCAATGAGCTGATCTGTGGCCGGGCAGCAGTTGGAGACGCTGCTGTTCGCCCGCGCACACTCAGCAAGGGAAAGGGACGCAAATCAGCCAGAAGTACACTACCTAAAGAGGTCCACTTGGGTGAGACGCCAGAGGGTGAGAATAATAATCCTTGCATTTGATACAGCGCCTATCACGTCTTCGCGACGTCTCAAAGCGTTTCACAGGATACACTGTAAAGTGAATTGACTGTATAGTTTGTGGGCGAAACGCGGCAGCCAATTGCGCACAGCAACGTCTCACAAACAGGTGTGGATTAGCGCCCATGGTGCAATAGCCTTGCAAAGCATCACTGCCTTCAAAAGGGGCAGAAGGGGCAAGGAGAGGAAGGGGTTAAACAGCGATTAAAAACAACCAATATAAAATGCAATGCATCAACCTGGCTCAATGGCAGCACTCGTACCTCTGAATCAGAAAGTTATAGGTTTAAGCCCCATGTTGGACCTTTGAACCCATATAGGTGTCAGAGGTGTTGTCCTTCAGGTGAGATGTCTACCTGTTCAGATGGACGGTAAAGATCCCAAGGCACTCTGTCAAAAAGAGATGGGTCGGTTTTTTTTCCCCCAGTGCCCAGGCCAACAACATTCCAGACTTTTTGTTTAAATTCTTCATTCACTTCTTGGTTGTTTGTGGGACATTGCTGCACGCAGATTGGCAGCTACGTTCGCCCACAAAACACACAGTCACTCCACTTTAAAGCGTATCCTGGGAAGCGCTTTGAGGCATCTGGCAAAGTGTGAAAGGTCCTGCATCTAATCTAAGTTTGATTTAAATTGGTGAATAAGTTTACAAACGGCAACAACAACTCGCATTTATATTAGCCCCCTTTCACACACGATAGCATCGCAGAGAGCTGCACAATGGCGGGGTTGGACAGTGAGCCAAGGAAGAACGTGGGAGGGGATGGTGAGGCAGCCATGGTTGAAGAGATTGGTCTATAAATAATAATAATAATCCTTATCAATATTATTATAAATATACCACAAATATACAGTCAATTCACTTAGTCTATTCTGTGAAGCGCTTTGAGACGTCTAGAAGATGGGATAAGACACTATAGAAAATGCAAGGCTTATTATTATCATTATCAAGAAGGGAGAGGGGATTTGTAAGAGTGTAAAACTGTTGGATTTCAATCTCACTCTAATAATGCACCCGTTTCCTTGCTTATCTTTTTGTGCTCTCAGCGTCATGTGGCACCAGATGTGTTTCACCATCTCTTCAACATGCCCATCCAGCTTTTCGACAGGTTACCACTGTGGAAGCGAAATGAGCTCAAGAAAAAAGCCAGACTCTTCTGAGCTCCACCGTGCGAATTGACAAGGGAGCGAAAGAGAGAGTGGGGATGGGTGGGGGGGGGGGGTGTTGGGGTGGGGGTTTGGCGCAGGGGGAGGGAGGGTGTGGAGGGGAATGGGGAGGACACCCCACTTCGGCAAAATATTCAATGAAACTTTTCCAGAAGCGAGCGAAATGCAAAGCAATTTTTTTTTCTCTCTCTCTCTCTCTTCTTACAAAACAAAAAGAAAAAGCTTCTGAAGAGTTTGCAACAGTTTAGCCGAGTGCAGGATTTGTGTAATTGGAAGGCGGAGGATAAAGGGAAACTCGGGGTTTCCTTTAGAATTGTACCGCCATCGCTCTTGAGTACGATTAACAACAACAACAGCAACAAATTGCATTTGTATAGCGCCTTTCATGTCGGGACAACATTCCAACGAATGAACCAACATGAGCTTCCAACTCTTGGTAAATATTAAGCGGCTTTGATCCTTTGAGAATATTAAGCGATTGGGTATTGTATTGAGTTGGACAATTTTTTTTAGATCGACTGATTTGAATACAAGGGGAACCAGGATTAATATTTAGTAGCACTGCTCCTAGCAAAGTTGTCTCTGCCTGGAACTGTGGAAAGCATGGGTTTGTGTTTTGGGAGGGAGGGAGGGTGGGAGGGAGGGAGTGGGGAATGGGAAGGAAGAAATCAAACGAGCTAATTTGTAATTCAAATTATGCTTTGAACTCTTTATTGCTTGAAACCTTTTACACTGTGTGCTATAGTTGAAAGGGTTGAATGTACAGCTGTACGTAACCATCACGTGGGTCAAAACAAAATGTGGGGTTGGGGGCGGAGGAGAACACATTTTCTCTGAAAGTCAGCAAACGCCCTAACGAAGCAATGAGCAAAATATCTAGCTTTGTACGTTGCCGTTGCTAGTTAGCTGTTAATATGTTACTGCGTTCATTTGTGTTGAAAGCAAAGCAAGTTGTGCACATTTCCTCGAGTCTCTTGTCACTGTCGGGTTAGTTGCGTGTGTCGGAACCTGCCTTGATATGAGGAGCCGGTCACTTTCTTTACACTTTTCCATACAAGTAAATCAGCGCTGATTTACAAGTAAATCCTCCCCCCCCCCACCCCACTCCCCCCCAAAAAAAATCCAGAATTCTTCTCACTTTGTATCTTGGCCTACAAATGAATGCTGTGAAGTGCTTTGAGACGTCAGCGCAAACGTGAATCGGCAATATATCAAACACAAGGATTCTTTCATTTCAAGACTCTGGTCTTAGGGTTAGAACATGATACATGTCGGTGCTCCAGAACCAATTCAGTTGATGTACTTGGAACAGACTTGACAGACTGACCTTTTGGAATCCTATTTCTCAATACTCTGGAGTTAGTGGCAGGTTAATTTTGCTGTTCCTAGTTGTCCTTTGGTTTCTAACACTTCACTGAGTGGATCATAACAAGACCCCTAGGATCGACCCCCTGTAGCCTGTCTGTCCAGTATCTTTGGCAGATAGACATCTCCGTGTTTGCTGAGATTGCAGTTGGTTTAGCGATCAAGCCCACAGGTATATGTCAGGTTAGGAATGACTTGATAAAGAATCATAAAAAATTCGGTTGGAATGCTCTAGGATTTAAATACTTGCATGTCTTACCTTAACCCTAGAAAGGTGGTATATTCTTCCACCATGGGTTACAGTGTTATAGATCCCAGATGCCCCGTAGAATACTCTAGCCCTGTTGGGCAGTGCTGATAATGATATTCTTTATGAAACTTCAATTAGTTCCAGTGTTCAGACAGTTACTTGGGCAGAGAAATGTGTTCAAAGGCCCGTACAATTTCTGAAGTGGCAATTTTAGCAACTGGTAATGATAAGGGAGGGTTGGAGGTCTTAATATCAGTGAATATGCAGCAGTAAATCACCCGAGTTATTCTTCATAAGTAAACAACTGCTCCCTTTTACTTAGAGAAAGCTGGAGTGTCCAAGCCTGACTGTAAATTTGCTAACACCTCCTAAGTTCTGCTCTGTAAATCATTTGTGCATCTTGGTTGAAATGGATAGCTTTCTGGGTTTATAAGGTTTAATTTTCTGCCATGAAGGAATTTACGAGCTGCAAAGGAAATTTTTGCGTAAATTTTGTGTGTTGTTGACCTGAACGGCTTCAGAAATCCTTTGAGAAATATTGGACCAGCTCTGTTAAGCTTTACAAAGTTAGTTTGTTTCTATACATAATGTCATTAATAAAGCAATGTTGCCAGCATTTTATTTATTGTCTCCTCTTTTTAAGTTAGTCACACTGGTAGTTTTTTCTAATGAGCAAAGTGCATGATGAATCAGACCATTTCTGTGCAAGCAATCGATACGCACTCAGTGGTGAGAGGCCTCTGTAAAGTCCCCTTCGCGGTTTCCGTTTGCAGAGTATGCTTTGTGGCGGCCATGTGTTGTGCAATATTAAGCAAAACTAGAAGTGATCCTAACAAAAGATCCTCAATAATCAGAACGAGACTCTTGGTTGAAATGGATGTTGTGGATTCCTGTATCTCAGTGGTTAGAGCGCTCGCCTTGTCAGCGAGAAACCGGGGTTCGATTCCCGGCAGGGTGAATGTTGGGCAAGTTTCCTTACTCCACATGCCTTTGTTTACCTAGTAGTAGGTAGGAACCCAGTTGTTAGTTTATTGGCGGATCGCTTTTCCGGGGATAATAATTCTTTCAAAAAAATAATAATAAATTGGTCACTTCACTCCACGACTGTTTGTGGGACGCTGCTGTGCGCAATTGGCTATCGCGTTTCACCCACAAAATATACAATCAATTCACTTTACAGTATATACTGTATATAGTATTCATATGCTATGTATATGTATATACTGTAAAGCGCTTTGAGACATCTCAAAGACTTGATAAGGCACTATAACAAATGTAAGGATTAAGATTATTATTATTATCAGTTTTCTTTATGAGTCTCTAGTTGGCGTTTAAGAAAATATTCTGTTTGGTGTGAACCATTCACGCGTTTAGAATCCTTCCCGAAAGGAAGGAAATGTCTGTGTTAATACCATAACTCTCCGAGCAGATTTTTTTCTTGTTTGAGGAAACACAACCGACACTGAATTCTTTCATTATCGTGCACTACTTAAAACACAAGGGAGCTGATTAGCATTGAACTAACTCTGTAACAGCTAGAGGATCACTGAGAGGCACAGCAACATCTGATACAGGAGATATCAGAAGAATTTATAAACAAGTTCGAGCTTTTCGAGTTAGCCTCGGGCCTGCGAGCACGAGCGAGTGAACAGAATAAACCTCGGTACAAAAAAATGACTGTTTGAAAGTGGGATTTCACGGGGCCATCTCCAGCTTTCCAGAAGGAATAACTTCCAAACTCATTTCTGCCCCAATTCATATAAAAATCGTTCCGAAGACGACTCTAGGTATAACATGACAAGCTGAACCTCTCTGCCTTGTAGAATCTCTTTGAAAGCTTTGCATCGACTCAGTTAGTTTAAAAACGACCAGGGGCTAAACAGGTGATTGCCCACATTTCTGTGGTGCTCAAGATGGCATCTCACTCTGAGGGCTATCGAGTAGCTTATGGAAGTGGAAAGATTCACAGTGGAAGTGCTCTTGAGGTTCGGGTTCAGGCAAGAATGCAGAAAATCCCGTGTAGGACTCTGCTTCACCTTCCCTTGGAGAACTTGATACTAATTTAAGGCAATACCGCAAATTAGACCCCCTGCAATTAATTTTCTAATCTTGCTCCCATGATATTCTGCGTACCTCTCAGTGTGTATTATCTTTATGGATATTGGGAACAAGGGGAGTAAAGATACACAAAACAGAGCAACGGGTATATCATTATTATTGAAACAGCTCGGGAGAACTGAGAGGGTGGAGAGATTTGGATTTTCAAGTAGGTCGTGTTTTGTGGACATTGATTCAATAGTTGAAGGTTTCCCTGTTACAAAGCAGTGCGTATGGGGGTTGGCATAAAATAGTATTTGAATCCACGTGTGTAGCTAACTGCAGCAGACACCTGTCACTATAACTGTTTACCACTCAAGCCTTTCCTTATCGGCAAACAGAAAGAAATCAGCAACAAATCGAATTAGAATAAAACCCCATTCTTTGCCAGTTTTTGATAACTTCTTTATGAATGGGATGGAGGAGAGAAGAAGTCTGTTTTGCTGCTTGTGTTTTGGATGAAAACAGCTCTTAATACAATTGTGAGCTGTGTTAGAAATCCGTGCAAACTCCCAATGTTTCGATATGAGCAAAAATAATCACATTCCAATGTGGCCACAATTGAGGGTATGCGATCCCCAAAATGGTGGTTGAAATATAAAACGCTGGGCTGTTGAGACGCGGGCGCACCAACGGAACAAGATCTCACTGTATTTCACATTTTATTTGGGTTGGCCTTACCACAGACAAAAAAAAACAGGTTGCTAGTCTTTCGCGTCATTGTGTTTGACAGATGGCATTGCAGCTAAGAAAAGACCGTGTGAATTGTAGGTCCTCCAAACCCTTCAATTGTGTTTTTGGTTTATTTACCAAAAGCCATTGTTTCAGCTGCAGTTCCACGTGTTTCTTTTAAAACGTTGCTCTGCAGTCACCAATGTTTTTCCACGTGTACAAACTCTGTTGCGCTGTCGTTCTCTCTCTCTCTCTGGGTTCTTTTTCTATAAATAATGGCAATATCTGCTGATCTCTATCCTTTGTATTGCAAGCTGCACCTCCATATTACCCTTCTGCACCACTATAACCTGTATCACAGTTGTATTCAGCTCAAGAAAATAAAGAATGTTTTTGTGCTTTATTCTTAAATGTTATGAAGTTTCTTATATTCAGAAATCTGAACAGTTTACCTCCTGTTTCTCCTTTATATAGTAGAGCCGGAGTTGGGACCATGGGATCAGAGCAAGGCTATGACTTGTTATATATTGGAAATCGTTAGAGCACTCGCCTTGCAAGGAAGAAGACCTGGGTTCGATTCCCGTCGGGCAAAACATTGGGCAGGTTTCCTTACTCCACACCCCTCTATTTACCCTGCAGTAAGTAGGAACCCGTTTGTTAGTTGACTGGTGGATCGCTTTTCCGGGGGTAATAATCCCTTCTAAAAAATATATATATAAAATTTATTTGGTCACTCAATCCATAACTGTTTGTGGGACACTGCTATGCACAATTGGCTGCAGTGTTTCACCCACAAAATACACAAGTCAATTCACTTTTGGGTTTGTGCAGCTACCCTTTATCGACCATTATTTCGGGTCATTATTCCATATTATGGTACGGTGAACTTAATAGGCAAATAATGCTATGAGCCAGGCCTGAAATCACCTGTAATTCTTTAATTACTAAATCAGGGGCACTGGTAATTCCATTTGTTGCATTGCACGTGTGTGTGCGCGTCTGCAAATGGTTAGCACAACCTGCAAATTAGACCTCCCCTCCCTGTGTCGCTTCCCTCATAAGGCTTGTAATGCCAACTCAATACTATATCCAGTATCCAAGATAATGGTTGCAACAGTACGCCCCACCAAGACATTCACAGACATCAGAGATAATGTTTATTTATTGTCCCATTCCTTAAATCATACTGCCAGTTGAGTATGAATTAAAAACATGAAGCATGGAATGAGAAAAGGCCATTAGCAGGTTTCCCCCCCTCCCCCACCTTCCTTTCTATAGACCATGAAAAAACATCCAATCATGAAATCCATCCACGTTGTCTTCTGGGGAAAGTTGTACAGAAATATTCAGATTCCCAAGACAATACGCAGAAATACTTCCCCCTAACTCTGCTGTTCAGACCTGGCCTGCTTCCCAACAAAGACATTTCCTTTTCCTCCAGATTTGGTAGCACAGAAACCATTATATCCTGTGGGTAATTTCTTCATTCTGGTCTGGATATGTCCCTGTAACATTTACGTGCAAAGTTTGGATGAAAAAGACCCTTCTGCATATTCGATCTCCTCCTTGCACAAGACCATTGTATTGTCCCCAACTACATATGTATCCAGGTCACTTTTGAAGAGACCATTCAAATACAGCATCAACTAGACTTGTTATAGTCCAGATCTTCATTATCCACCATTTAGTTCCACCACTACCCCCTCTATCATGTTGATCAGCTTCTATCATCAGTAAATACCAGTTACATATGTAGAGATTTCCAAGTTGTGTTTGTGCTGTTCACACAGTGATGGAAAATCTAGTTCTAGATAAAAGTTTAAAAAAAATGCTCGTGCTTTGTGATACTTGAGGTAAGAAGTAGGAATTGATCTAAAATGAGCCTGGTCAGGCCAGACTAGATTTGCTTGTGGTGCTGTGCAGGATTTAATCACCATCTTGGGGTATATTTGTTATAACGTATTTCACAATTGCACCAAACTCATTTCTGAACCCAAAGTTAATCAATGTGCAACGGTTGATTGACAAGTTACACTGCATGGCTCAAGTGACTGGACCATGATCATCAGTACTAACCCTACCTGATAGCTCAGAGACTTCACTTATCCAATGAAAGGACCAATGAAAGGAGTAGGCGCGAAAGTTTGTGAAGCACAGCTAGGATTCCAGGCTCTGTATGTGCTCCCAACACAAATCTAAACACAGGAATTCAGAACGCTTGAGAGACGTCCAGCTTTTGGAATATTTTTTCCAAATCTGCCTTTTCCTGATAGCAAAGCCAACTTAATACAACTGTACAAAAATAATAAATCTGTATGTTTGTCGCTCACTGTTTCACTGATCAGATCCATGGTCTGGGAAGCTATCAAAGACGTGATAAGGCGCTATATCAAATGCAAGGATTATTATTATTATTATTTGTGCGAGTGCAGCAAACCTCAGCGAGGTGTGAGAGGATCTCACCAGGTACCAACTCCTGTGTGATATCTGGGGGGTATGGGGGGAAGCCCCATGATTAGCAGGAGCCCTGGTATTTTTCCCTTCCTTTACCCAGGCTCCTGGGATTACATTTGTGGCTGGGCTGACGGAGGGAGTGGTGGAGAGGGTTTGTTTAAGGAGAAGTGAGAGGTGGTTGTGATACGGTATCACATGGACTCTGCCTTTAAATCTTTAAGGTTAACCTACTCCGAATTTCAGCCGCTGATCATTGACCAGGTTCGTTACTCCACCTCTCCAAAGCTGTGTCCAGGGCCTTAGGACGTCCTCCTGATATGAAAGGCGCTGTACAAATGTAATTTATTGTTCAGTTCCTGCTCTCAAACGACGCCCTCTCCTCTCAGGGTAACAGTGAGCTGAGGTCACTAGGAGTGTGCTGCGCTGTGTGGTACAGAGACTGCCCCGAGAGGCTGGAGATACACTTCTGTCTGTGCAGGGAGAGGGTATGTCTCAGAAGCAAACACAGTGGCCGGCACCTCTTCCAGCAGGATGTCCTCGCTGTTCGCTTCCACTCTTGCAGGCGGTTCTATAGAAGGAACAGTGGAATACTGGTGTTATTACCAGTGCCCACACTGCCTCCTGCTCCTCTTCCCTACAACACACCCCCCTACTGCACCCCACCGAGAAAATCCTGTAACATGTGACAAATTGAGTAGAGGTGCAACATGGGATCATACTGTGATCCGAGAGGGTGGGTATGAGCAAGCGAGCGAAGGGAGTGGGGGCGCGAGTCGGGGGCACATGAGGGGATGAGAGGGGGCTGTGCCTGGTTGGAGCAGGGGGTTGGGGTGAGGTAGTGAGGGAGGATAAATATAGAGTAACTGAAGCCTCCGTTAGCTAACAGAGCTGGTTGTGTGTGGCAGATAGTTTTACCTGCCTCAATAACCGCCATGGAGCAATAAACTGACCTCTCGCATGTGATCACTGATGTGCTGGCTTCCAGAGCATTGGTTTAAAATCTTTTCATCTTTAAACAGTGCATCAAAAGCAGCCAGAAAGGTGGGTTCTCACTCCACGCTGCTTGTTAAATCTCTCGTACCTGACGTCCCGCAGACTTGGTCGGCGCCCATCACATCTGCCTCTCCAGCTGCACTCTCGCTCTCACACAGGACGACTTCACTACAGTGAGAGAGAGACACACACACAGACATGTCAGCAAAACCAGGCTTGGCCACAGTGCCACTGCATCTGCCTCAGTTGTTTTGGTTTAAATCTAACGCAGGGCTAATTAAAATCACTTCTAGATTCTCTCACTGTCAGTCCGTGGCTCAGTCACTTGCACTCCCAGCTCTGGGTCAGCGGTTGTGGATTCAAGGCCTAAGTCGGGCCTTTGAGCTCATTGTGTAACAATAATAATAATTATTATAAAAGCCGTGAAAAGTGCTATATCAAATGCAAACATTATTATAATAATAACTTTTGGTTTGATGCAGCGCCTTATCATATAATTTCCTCCTTCAAGGCCGCTCTCAAGACCTTTCTCTTCAACCGTGCCTTCACCTCCCCTCTCTACCCCTCTATCGACTCTCTTCCCCCTCTTCGCTCCTTCCCTTTGCTCCCCTCACCCTGACCATTTCCCCCGTCCGGGTCCTGACCCAACTGTCCAGCGCCTTGGGACGTCCTCCCGACGTGAAAGGCGCTCTATAAATGCAATCATGTTGTTGTTGAAACGTCTCAAAGCGCTTCACAGAACATACTGTAATATGAATTGACCGTATATCTTGTGGGCGAAACGTGGCAGCCAATTGTGCACAGCAGTGCCCCACAAACATTTCTGAGTGAGTGAGTAATTATTACCATTTTAATTGAGGGAATATTACCCCTGGAAAAGCGATCCGCCAATCGACTAACAACTGGGTTCCTACTTACTGCTGGGTAAACAGAGGCGTGTGTGTGGGGTAAGGAAACTTGCCTAAGGTTTCGCCCTGCCCGGATATCGGACCCTGGTCCTCTCACTTGCGAGGAGAGTGCTCTAACCACTGGGCTGCAGGCCCGCACACTGTGAAGTGCTTTGAGATGTCTCAATGATGTGATGAGGCGTGATATATTATCAAATGCAAGGATCATTATTATCATCAAATGTCAAGATTATTATCATTGTGACCGGGGTTTGCAGACGGTACCTGGTGTGTTGCTGTATCTCCCCCTCGGCCGGCCTGAGCTGAGGGTCCTGGTGTACGGCCTGGATGTGGTGGAGGAGGGTGGCCTCGTTGCTGTATTTCTTGTGACAGTGATGGCAGGTCACCATGCGGGCGTTGGTCATGTGGATGTTCCTGACGTGGCGGCGCAGGTCCCCTGGGGAACGACACCCGCACGCTCAACAACAGCTTGGCGATCGCTGCTCCCACCGCCCACACGGCTCAACAACAACAACTTACATTTGAGCTCACAGTCGAGGCTGACACTCCAGTGCAGTGCTGGTGGGGAAGCGGTGGGGTGTGGGGGGGGGGGGGGAGGAGTGGGGGGGCAGCGCTGCATTGTTGTAATTTCAGTAAGACATTAAACCCCCAAAGTCACATCTGCCCATTTGGGGGTGAACGTCAAAGATCTCGCGATAAATTGGTTGTTCACTTTCTGGCTCTTTAATGTGTGTGAAAGGACTTCCCATTTGGCTACAAAAATCACAGTCGCTGCCCCCTCCGTGACAGAAATCTGTGAAGAGCCTTGAGACGTTTTTGACCCCCAGCTTCAGCCCCTCTCGAACACTTACCAGACTGGTAGAACGCCCGGTGACACTGGCTACATCGGAATGGACGCTCTTTTGTATGAAATCTCTTATGCACGACGAGGTCACTGGGGGGGGTGGGGAGAGAGAGAGAGAGATAACACTGGGGAGAGAGAGAGAGAGAGAGAGAGAGAGAAAGATACCAACAAGGTCACCGGGGTGAGAGATAGCCGGATTGTGTGAGACGCGCTGTATACCTGGCTCTCAGGAAGCCCTGGGTTGGGGGGAAGGATGGGGTTGGGGGAGGGAGTTGGAGTTGGGGGGGAGGTTGGGGTTGAGGGGGGGAAGGTTGGGTTTGGGGGGAGGTTGGGTGGGGGGGGGGAGGTTGGAGTTGGGAGGGAGGTTGGGGTTGGGAGGGAGGTTGGGGGGGAGGTTGGGGTTGGGGGGGGAGGTTGGGGTTGGATGGGGGAGAGGAGGTTGGGTGGGGGGGGAGATTGCGTGGGGTGGGGGTCAGGTTGGGTTTGGGGGGAGGTTGGGGTTGGGGGGGATATTGGGTTGGTGGGGGAAGGTTGGGGAGGGGAGGTTGGGGTTGGTGGGTGCAGTTATACACATTATACCCACACACACATATATATATATTATTTACATGTTTGCTGCAAGAATAGAGTAACCGTAACAGCACATACACACACAGGCACATACACAAACAACAGACACAGGCAGACAGACGCCCACACACACACACACGCACACACACACGCACACGCACACGCACATACACAAACAACAGACACAGGCAGACAGACGCCCACACACACACACACACACACAGTGTTGGAGCCTGGGGCAGTGAGCTCTGTACTTACACTCACAGCCTGACCCCGCCACCACCAGCTTGTCAGCAGGAACCACCTGCCGGACCCTGTTCACAACCTCCACTCGCTCCGTCTCCGTCAGGAAGGGGTACTCACCATTCGAGCCCTGGACCACCAACCCTGGGGGGAGGGGAGAGAGAGCGAGAGAGAGAGAGAGAGAGAGAGAAAACATCTTTAAAGCTTAATGATTCGTTCTGAGCGTATTGGATGATTAGGAATAAAGCCATCGTCAATTTTTGCAGCACTTTTATCAACCCCAGTGTCCGCTTCACTGGGGGTGGGGGGGGGGGGGGAAATCGCTGACAAGTGTAGTGACTGTGTGATTGGTGTTTGTCACAGCAGCCATCGAGGGCTCAGGAGTCCCCTCTGGCTCAAAAGGTTGAGGGTTCAAGCCCCCAGGTCAGGGACTTTGATCTTATAGTCCAGGTCGATGCTCCAAGGCAGTCTTGTATGTGTGTGTGTGTTTTGGGGGAGGGGGCGGCTGCTGTCTGTCTTTCAGGTGAACCATCAACCTCCCTGTTTGTCTGCTCGGGTAGATGTTAAAGATCCCGGAACATGATTGGAAAAGAGAAGGGAGTTTCTCTCTCTCTCTCTCCGTTTCCCAACGTCCTGGCCGACAACCACACACACACACACACCCCCTCCCCAGATAAAATCACCACTTCACGCCTGTTTGAGGGATATTTCTCGTGGCTGTGGGCAAATTGGCTGCCGGATTTGCTGCTTTACAAAACACACAAACACTACACTTTACAGCAACTTTCGGCGAAGCGCTTTGAGAGACTTTCAGGTTAGACCCGGTGAGATAGCAGGATAATCTGATTCTTTTCTGGAATGTGCTTACAGAGAATCTAACCCAAAACCTTGACCCTCAGTGAAACTCCGCTAACTCCACACCACCTGATTATCGTGTTAATGATAAACTAGTCCAGTAACAGCAAACCCGGGACACAGTCTGACTGAGTCTCTCCTGGGTTTAACTATTTATGATCCGTATTATTTGTGGGATCATTTGCTGGATTTCAAAATAATAATAACCAACAGAATACTGTACTTGTATTTGTTTAATATTTTCATCATAATTTATTCTTAAAATTCACTGTCAGATGGATTACTTTCAAGGCGAGTTGATTGGTGGATCATTTTACAAACGGTAATGATCCCTTCCCAAAAAAAAACGTGGTCACTCAACCCACGACTGTTTGCGGGACGCTGCTGTGCGCAATTGGCTGCCGCGTTTTGCCCACAAAATACACAGTCTTCACAGTTTACGGTATACACTCTACAGTATATTCTGTGAAGCGCTTTGAGACGTCTCGACAACGCTATCTCAAATGCTTGGATTCTTCTTATTATTAAGACGCAGTGTCGCAGAAAGTCCCAGTTTATTACACTTTCTCCTCACCCTCTGAATTTCAGACTAACCCGCTGTGCTGATCAGCGCTGTACGCAGGTTTAGATGACAACAACAACAACAACAATAATTCGAGTGTCAAGATTAAGATTGGCGCCTGAATAATAATCATTCACGTCATTTCTGATCAATTGTATTTTTTCAAGGCGTCGGATTATAAATGCGGAATATTATGATGATGATTATAAAAAAAGTAGAACTTTTTTTCTCGCTGGAGCTTGATGTCACGAGGCCAAGAGTCGGGGCAGACACTGGGTGGTGGTGATCACTTACCCCTGAAAGGCAACTGGCTCCATCTGTGCACATTGTCCACCAGCTGCTGGTACTGTAGCTGTCCCAGGGGGTTGAAGGGGGTGGTGATAGGGGGGTAGATCCCTCGCAGGTCCAGGGTGTAGTGTCTCACTGGGCTCAGCCCCAGCCCCAGCCGCAGTCCCCTCTTTAACATCTGGCACAGAGAGAAACTCTTTCCCCTTCTGCTGAGCGTTTGACAGATGCCAATCAGTCGCTGCAACATTTAACAGCTGATTCAGTGACCCGGAAACTCCTGTCTACGTCCTACTGGACAAACACATCTCTCTCTGTCTAAACTTTTACAGGCTTTATTAAACATTTGCTAAACTTTTACAGGCTTTATTAAACTTTTGCTAAACTTATACTGAACTATTACAGACTTTGTTAAACTTTACTAAACTTTTTACAAACCTCACAAAAACTGTTGCAATCTTATTCTGCCAACAAGTGAGCTTCACCGACTGTGATTCTGTTAAATAGCAAATGTACAACAGTAATATGTTAATAATTGTAGGAAGGAATGAGTTATGTACACAGTATTACATAAAAATATAATATCCTCGTGGGGATCGATTGCTATTAGGTGTGTGTGTGTATGTGTTTGAGTGAGTGAATGAGGGAGTGAGTATGTATGTCACCCTCCCCGCGTCCCCACCCACACCCCACCCCACCGGCTCGGCCCCGGGATCCGTTGCTGTGAAGCGCTCTGAGACGCCGCCCGGCGCTATGTAAACCCAAGTCCCCACCCACAGCCGCGTCCCCACCCACAGCCGCGTCCCCACCCACAGCCGCGTCCCCACCCACAGCCGTCCCCACCCACAGCCGTCCCCACCCACAGCCGTCCCCACCCACAGCCGCGTCCCCACCCACAGCCGTCCCCACCCACAGCCGCGTCACCACCCACAGCCACGTCCCCATCCACAGCCGTCCCCACCCACAGCCGTCCCCACCCACAGCCGTCCCCACCCACAGCCGTCCCCACCCACAGCCGCGTCCCCACCACAGCCGTCCCACCCACAGCCGTCCCACCCACAGCCGTCCCCACCCACAGCCGCGTCCCCACCCACAGCCGCGTCCCCTCCCACAGCCGTCCCCACCCACAGCCGCGTCCCCACCCACAGCCGTCCCACCCACAGCCGCGTCCCCACCCACAGCCGCGTCCCCTCCCACAGCCGCGTCCCCTCCCACAGCCGTCCCCACCCACAGCCGCGTCCCCACCCTCAGCCGCGCCCCACCCTCAGCCGCGGCCCACCCCAGCCGCGCCCCCACCCTCAGCCGCGTCCCCACCCACAGCCGCGCCCCCACCTCAGCCGCGGCCCACCCACAGCCGCGTCCCCACCCACAGCCGTCCCCACCCACAGCCGCGTCCCCACCCACAGCCGTCCCCACCCACAGCCGCGTCCCCACCCACAGCCGCGTCCCCACCCACAGCCGTCCCCACCCACAGCCGCGTCCCCACCCACAGCCGCGTCCCACCCACAGCCGTCCCACCCTCAGCCGCCCCACCCACAGCCGCGTCCCACCCACAGCCGCGCCCCACCCACAGCCGCGTCCCACCCACAGCCGTCCCCCTCAGCGCGCCCCACCCACAGCCGCGTCCCCACCCACAGCCGTGTCCCCTCCACAGCCGCGTCCCCCCCAGCCGCGTCCCCTCCCACAGCCGCGTCCCTCCCACAGCCGTCCCCACCCACAGCCGTCCCCACCCACAGCCGCGTCCCACCCACAGCCGCGTCCCCACCCTCAGCCGCCCCCCACCCACAGCCGCGTCCCCACCCACAGCCGCGTCCCCACCCACAGCCGTCCCACCCACAGCCGTCCCACCCACAGCCGTCCCCACCCACAGCCGTCCCACCCACAGCCGTCCCCACCCACAGCCGTCCCCACCCACAGCCGTCCCCACCCACAGCCGCGTCCCCACCCACAGCCGCGCCCCCACCCACAGCCGCGTCACCCACCACAGCCGCGTCCCCACCCACAGCCGCGTCCCCACCCACAGCCGCGCCCCACCCACAGCCGCTCACCCCACAGCCGCGTCCCCACCCACAGCCGCCCCACCCACAGCCGTCCCCACCACAGCCGCGTCCCCACCCACAGCCGTCCCCACCCACAGTCGTCCCCACCCACAGCCGTCCCCACCCACAGCCGCGTCCCCACCCACAGCCGTCCCCCCACAGCCGTGTCCCCTCCCACAGCCGCGTCCCCTCCCACAGCCGTCCCCTCCCACACCGTCCCCACAGCCGTCCCCACCACAGCCGTCCCCACCCACAGCCGCGTCCCCACCCACAGCCGCGTCCCCACCCACAGCCGCGTCCCCACCCACAGCCGCGCCCCCACCCACAGCCGCGTCCCCACCCACAGCCGCGTCCCCACCCACAGCCGTCCCACCCAGCCGTCCCCACCCACAGCCGTCCCCACCCACAGCCGCGTCCCTCCCACAGCCGTCCCCCCACAGCCGCGTCCCCCCACAGCCGCGTCCCCCCCACAGCCGTCCCCACCCACAGCCGTCCCCACCCACAGCCGCGTCCCCACCCACAGCCGTCCCCACCCACAGCCGCGTCCCCACCCACAGCCGCCCCACCCACAGCCGGTCCCCACCCACAGCCGCGTCCCCACCCACAGCCGTCCCCACCCACAGCCGTCCCCACCCACAGCCGTCCCCACCCACAGCCGCGTCCCCACCCACAGCCGTCCCCACCACAGCCGTCCCCACCCACAGCCGCGTCCCACCCACAGCCGTCCCCACCCACAGCCGTCCCCACCCACAGCCGTCCCACCCACAGCCGCGTCCCCACCCACAGCCGCCCCCACCCACAGCGCGTCCCCACCCACAGCCGTCCCACCCTCAGCCGTCCCCACCCACAGCCGTCCCCACCCACAGCCGTCCCCACACAGCCGTCCCCACCCACAGCCGTCCCACCCACAGCCGTCCCCACCCACAGCCGCGTCCCCACCCACAGCCGCGCCCCCACCCACAGCCGTCCCACCCACAGCCGCGTCCCCACCCACAGCCGCGTCCCCACCCACAGCCGCGTCCCCACCCACAGCCGCGCCCCCACCCACAGCCGCGTCCCCACCCACAGCCGCGTCCCCACCCACAGCCGCGTCCCCACCCACAGCCGTCCCCACCCACAGCCGCGTCCCCACCCACAGCCGTCCCCACCCACAGCCGTCCCCACCCACAGCCGTCCCACCCACAGCCGTCCCACCCACAGCCGCGTCCCACCCACAGCCGCGCCCCCACCCACAGCCGTCCCCACCCACAGCCGCGTCCCCACCCACAGCCGCGTCCCCACCCACAGCCGCGTCCCCTCCCACAGCCGTCCCCACCCACAGCCGTCCCACCCACAGCGCGTCCCCACCCACAGCCGCGTCCCCACCACAGCCGCGTCCCCACCCTCAGCCGCGCCCCACCCACAGCCGCGTCCCACCACAGCCGCGTCCCCACCCACAGCCGTCCCCACCCACAGCCGTCCCCACCCACAGCCGTCCCACCCACAGCCGTCCCACCCACAGCCGTCCCCACCCACAGCCGTCCCCACCCACAGCCGCGTCCCCACCCACAGCCGCGCCCCCACCCACAGCCGCGTCCCCCCCACAGCCGCGTCCCACCCACAGCCGCGCCCCACCCACAGCCGTCCCCACCCACAGCCGTCCCCACCCACAGCCGTCCCCACCCACAGCCGTCCCCACCCACAGCCGCGTCCCCACAGCCGCGTCCCCACCCACAGCCGCGTCCCACCCACAGCCGTCCCCACCCACAGCCGCGTCCCCACCCACAGCCGTCCCCACCCACAGCCGCGTCCCCACCCACAGCCGCGTCCCCACCCACAGCCGTCCCCACCCACAGCCGCGCCCCCACCACAGCCGCGTCCCCACCCACAGCCGTCCCCACCCACAGCCGCGTCCCCCCACAGCCGCGTCCCCCCACAGCCGGTCCCCCACAGCCGTCCCCACCCACAGCCGTCCCCACCCACAGCCGGTCCCACCCACAGCCGCGTCCCCACCCACAGCCGCGTCCCACCCACAGCCGCGCCCCACCCACAGCCGTCCCCCCACAGCCGCGTCCCCACCCACAGCCGTCCCCACCCACAGCCGTCCCCACCCACAGCCGTCCCACCCACAGCCGTCCCCACCCCACCACAGCCGTCCCCACCCACAGCCGTCCCCACCCACAGCCGCGTCCCCACCCACAGCCGCGTCCCACCCACAGCCGTCCCCACCCACAGCCGTCCCCACCCACAGCCGTCCCACCCACAGCCGTCCCCCACCCACAGCCGTCCCCACCCACAGCCGTCCCCACCCACAGCCGTCCCCACCCACAGCCGCGTCCCCACCCACAGCCGTCCCCACCCACAGCCGTCCCCACCCACAGCCGTCCCCACCCACAGCCGCGTCCCCACCCACAGCCGTCCCCACCCACAGCCGCGTCCCACCCACAGCCGTCCCCACCCACGCCGTCCCCACCCACAGCCGCGTCCCCACCCACAGCCGCGTCCCCACCCACAGCCGCGTCCCCACCCCCAGCCTCCCACCCACAGCCGTCCCCACCCACAGCCGCGTCCCCACCCCACAGCCGCGTCCCCAGCCGCGTCCCCACCCAGCACCACAGCCGTCCCCACCCACAGCCGCCCCCCCACAGCCGCGTCCCACCCACAGCCGTCCCCCCAGCCTCCCACCCACAGCCGTCCCCACCCACAGCCGTCCCCACCCACAGCCGCGTCCCCACCCACAGCCGTCCCCACCCACAGCCGCGTCCCACACAGCCGTCCACAGCCGTCCCCCCAGCCGCTCCCACCCACAGCCGTCCCCACCCACAGCCGTCCCCACCCACAGCCGCGTCCCCACCACAGCCGTCCCCACCCACAGCCGTCCCCACCCACAGCCGCGTCCCACCCACAGCCGCGTCCCCACCCACAGCCGTCCCCACCCACAGCCGTCCCCCCCAGCCGTCCCCACCCCCGCTCACCCACAGCCGTCCCACCCACAGCCGTCCCACCCACAGCCGCGTCCCACCCACAG